>NW_027095260.1:0-27326 GCF_029207755.1 Chamaea fasciata | reverse complement strand
ATGGGACAGCCAGGGCACCCCAGGGACACCCAGGGCACCCCAAGGGCCGCCTAGGGGACAGCCAGGGCACCCCGAGGGACACCAAGGGGACAGCCAGGGCACCCCCAGGGACACCTAGAGGACAGGCAGGGCACCTTCAGGGCACCCCAGGGACACCCAGGACATCCCCAGGGACACGTAGAGGACAGCCATGGCACCCCAGGGACAGCCAGGGCACCCCCAGGGACAGCTAGGGGACAGCCAGGGCACCCCAGGGACACCAAGGGGACAGCCAGGGCACCCCCAGGGACACCAAGGGGACAGCCCGATCACCCCAAGGACAGCCAGGGCACCCCCAGGGACACCTAGGGGACAGCCAGGGCACCCCAGGGACACCAAGGGGACAGCCAGGGCACCCCCAGGGACACCTAGGGGACAGCCAGGGTACCCCAGGGACACCCAGGGCAACCCCAGGGACACCTATGGGACACAAAGGGCACCCCCAGGGACACCCTGGGCCCCCCCAGGGACACCTAGGGGACAGCCAGGGAACCCCAGGGACACCCTGTGCACCCCCAGGGACAGCCAGGGCACCCCCAGGAACACCGAGAGGACAGGCAGGGCACCGCCAGGGACAACTTGGGGACAGCCAGGGCACCCCAGGGACACCCAGGGCACCCCCAGGGACACCAAGGGGACAGCCAGGGCACCCCAGGAACACCCAGGGCACCCCCAGGGACACCTAGGGGACAGGCAGGGCACCCCCAGGGACACCCAGGGCACCCCGAACGACACCTAGGGGACAGGCAGGGCACACCCAGGGACACCTAGGGGACAGCCAGGGCACCCTAAAGACAGCCAGGGCACCCCCAGGGACACCTAGGGGAAAGGCAGGGCACCCCCAGGGACACGTAGGGGACAGCCAGGGCACCCCCAGGGACACCTAGGGGACTGCCAGGGCACCCCCAGGGACACCTATTGGACAGCACGGGCACTCCAGGGACAGCCAGGGCACCCCCAGGGACACCTAGGGGACAGCTAGGGCACCCCGAGGGACACCAGCGCACCCCCAGGGACACCTAGGTGACAGCCAGGGCACCCTAGGGACAGCCAGGGCACCCCCAGGGACACCTAGGGGACAGCCAGGGAACCCCAGGGATACCCAGGGGACAGGCAGAGCACCCCAAGGACAGCCAGGGCACCCCCAGGGACACCTAGGGGACAGCCAGGGCACCCCAGGGACACCAAGGGGACAGCCAGGGCACCCCCAGGGACACCTAGGGGACAGCCAGGGCACCCCAGGGACGCCCAGGGCACACCCAGGGACACCTACGGGACAGCAAGGGCAACCCCAGGGACACCCTGGACACCCCTAGGGACACCTAGGGGACAGCCAGGGCACCCCCAAGACACGAAGGGGACAGACAGGGCACCTCCAGGGACACCCAGGGCACCCCCAGGGACACCTAGGGGACAGCCAGGGCACCACGAGGGACACCAGGGCACCCCCAGGGACACCTAGGGGACAGCCAGGGCACCCTAAGGACAGCCAGGGCACCCCCAGGGACACCAAGGGCACAGCCAGGGCACCCTAGGGACAGCCAGGGCACCCTCAGGAACACCGAGGGCACCCCAAGGGACACCTAGGGGACAGCCAGGGCACCCCAGGGACACCCAGGGCACCCCAATGGCCGCCTAGGGGACAGCCAGGGCACCCCGAGGGACACCTAGGGGACAGCCAGGGCACCCCCAGGGACACCTAGAGGACAGGCAGGGCAGCCCCAGGGCACCCCAGGGACACCCAGGGCACCCCCAGGGACACGTAGGGGACAGCCACGGCACCCCAGGGACAGCCAGGGCACCCCCAGGGACAGCTAGGGGACAGCCAGGGCACCCCCAGGGACACAAAGGGGACAACCCGAGCACCCCAAGGACAGCCAGGGCACCCCCAGGGACACCTAGGGGACAGCCAGGGAACCCCAGGGACACCCTGTGCACCCCCAGGGACTGCCAGGGCACCCCCAGGAACACCGAGAGGACAGGCAAGGCACCGCCAGGGACAACTTGGGGACAGCCAGGGCACCCCAGGGACACCTAGGGCACCCCCAGGGACACCAAGGGGACAGCCAGGGCACCCCAGGGACACCCAGGGCACCCCCAGGGACACCTAGGGGACAGGCAGGGCACCCCCAGGGACACCCAGGGCACCCCGAACGACACCTAGGGGACAGGCAGTGCACACCCAGGGACACCTAGGGGACAGCCAGGGCACCCTAAAGACAGCCAGGGCACCCCCAGGGACAGCCAGGGCACCCCCAGGGACACCAAGGGGACCTCCAGAGCACACCCAGGGACACCCAGGGCACCCCCAGGGACACTTAGGGGACAGCCAGGGCACCCCCAGGGACACCTTGGGGACAGCCAGGGCACCCCAGGCACACCCAGGGCACCCCCAGGGACACCGAGGGCACAGCCATGCCACCCTAGGGACAGCCAGGGCACCCCCAAGGACACCTAGGGGATACGCAGGGAACCCCCAGGGACACCTAGGGGACAGCCAGGGCACCCAGGGACACGCAGGGCACCCCCAGGGACACCAAGGGCACAGCCAGGGCACCCTAGGGACAGCCAGGGCACCCTCAGGGACACTCAGGGCACCCCAAGGGACACCTAGGGGACAGCCAGGGCACCCCAAGGGACACCTAGGGGACAGCCAGGGCACCCCAGGGACACCCAGGGCACCCCAAGGGCTGCCTAGGGGACAGCCAGGGCACCCCGAGGGACACCAAGGGAACAGCCAGGGCACCCCCAGGGACACCTAGAGGACAGGCAGGGCACCTTCAGGGCACCCCCAGGGACACCAAAGGCACAGCCAGGGCACCCTAGGGACAGCCAGGGCACCCTCAGGGACACCCAGGGCACCCCAAGGGACACCTAGGGGACAGCCAGGGCACCCCAAGGGACACCTAGGGGACAGCCAGGGCACCCCCAGGGACACCTAGGGGACAGCCAGGGCACCCCAAGGACACTCAGGGCACCCCCAGGGACACTTAGGGGACAGCCAGGGCACCCCCAGGGACACCTAGGGAACAGCCAGGGCACCCCAGGAACACCCAGGGCACCCCCAGGGACACCTAGGAGACAGCCAGGGCACCCCAGGGACACCTAGGTGACAGGGAAGGCAACCCCAGGGACACCTTGGGGACAGCCAGGGCACCCCCTGGGCACCCCAAGGACAGTCAGGGCACCCCCAGGGACACCGAGGGGACAGCCAGGGCACTCAAGGGACAGCCAGGGCACCCCCAGGGCACCCTAGGGACAGCCAGGGCACCCCCAGGGACACCTAGGGGACAGCCAGGGGACCCCCCAGGGACACCTAGGGGACAGCCAGGGCACTCCAGGGTCAGCCAGGGCACCCCCAGGGCACCCCAGGGACACCCAGGGCAGCTCCAGGGACACGTAAAGGACAGCCAGGGCACCACCAGGGACACCTAGGGGACAGCCAGGGCCCCCCCAGGGACACCTAGGGGACAGCCAGGGAACCCCAGGGACACCCTGTGCACCCCCAGGCACAGCCAGGGCACCCGCAGGGACACCGAGAGGACAGGCAGGGCACCGCCAGGGACAACTTGGGGACAGCCAGGGCACCCCCAGGGACACCTAGGGGACCTCCAGAGCACACGCAGGGACACCCAGGGCACCCCCAGGGACACCTAGGGGACAGTCAGGGCCCCCCCAGGGACACCTAGGGGACAGCCAGTGCACCCCAGGGACACCCAGGGCACCCCCAGGGACACTTAGGGGACAACCAGGGAACCCCTAGGAACACCTAGGGGACAGCCAGGGCACCCCAGGCACACCCAGGGCACCCCCATGGACACCTAGGGGACAGCCAGGGCACCCTAGGGACAGTCAGGGCACCCCCAGGGACACCGAGGGCACAGCCATGCCACCCTAGGGACAGCCAGGGCACCCCCAAGGACACCTAGGGGACACGCAGGGAACCCCCAGGGACACCTAGGGGACAGCCAGGGCACCCCAGGGACAGCGAGGGCACCCCCAGGGACACCTAGGGGACAGCCAGGGCAGCCCAGGGACACTCAGGGCACCCACAGGGACACCTAGGGGACAGCCAGGGAACCCCAGGGACACCCTAGCCACCCCCAGGGACACCTAAGGGACAGCCAGGGAACCCGAGGTACAGCCAGGGAACCCCCAGGGACACCTAGAGGACAGGAAGGGCACCCCCAGGGACACCTAGGGGACAGCCAAGGCCCCCCCAGGGACACCTAGGGGATAGCCAGCGCCCCCCCAGGGACACCCAGGGCACCCCCAGGGACATCTAGGGGACAGGCAGGGCACCCCCAGGGACACCGTGGGGAAAGCCAGGGCACCCCCAGGGACGCCTAGGGGAAGGCAGGACACCCTCAGTGACACCTAGGGGACAGCCAGGGCACCCCCAGGGACATTTAGGGGAAAGCCAGGGCACTCCAGGGACACCCAGGGAACCCCCAGGGACACCTAGGGGACAGGCAGGGAACCCCCAGGGACACCTAGGGGACAGGCAGGGCACCCCCTAGGCACCCCAGGGACACCCAGGGCTCTCCCAGGGACACCAAGGGGACAGCCAGGGCACCCCAGGGACACCAAGGGGACAGCCAGGGCACCCCCAGGGACACCTAGGGGACAGCCAGGGCACGCCAGGGACACCCAGGGCACCCCCTGGGACACCAAGGGGACAGACAGGGCACCCCCAGGGACACCTAGGGGACAGCCAGGGCACCCCCAGGGACATTTAGGGGACAGCTAGGGCACTCCAGGGACACCCAGGGCACCCCCAGGGACATTTAGGTGACAGACAGGGCACGCCAGGGACACCCAGGGCACCCCCTGGGACACCAAGGGGACAGGCAGGGAACCCCCAGGGACACCTAGGGGATGGCCAGGGCCCCCCCAGGGACACTTAGGGGACAGGCAGGGAACCCCCAGGGCACCCCAGGGACACCCAGGGCACCCCCAGGGACACCAAGGGGACAGCCAGAGCACCGCAAGGACAGCCAGGGCACCCACAGGGACACCTAGGGGACAGCCAGGGCACCCCAGAGACCCCAAGGGGACAGCCAGGGCACCACCAGGGACACCTAGGGGACAGCCAGGGCACCCCAGGGACACCCAGGGCACCCCCAGGGACACCTAGGGGACAGCAAGGGCACCCCCAGGGTCACACAGGGCACCCCCAGGGACACGTAGAGGATAGCCAGGGCACCCCAGGGACACCCTGGGCGCCCTCAGGGACACCTAGGGGACAGCCAGGGCACCCCCAGGGACACCCAGGGCACCCCCAGGGACACCTAGGGGACAGGCAGGGCACCCACAGAGACCCCTAGGGGACAGACAGGGCACCCAAGGGACAGCCATGGCACCCCCAGGGACACCGAGGGGACAGGCAGGGAACCCTAGGGACAGCCAGGGCACCCCCAGGGACACCGAGGGCACAGCCAGGGCACCCCCAGGGACACCGAGAAGACAGCCAGGGCACCCCAGGGACAGCGAGGGCACCCCCAGGGACACCCAGGGCACCCCAAGCGACACCTAGGGGACAGCCAGGGCACCCCCAGGGACACCAAGGGGACAGCCAGGGCACCCCTAGGGACGCCTAGGGGAGAGGCAGGGCACCCCCAGGGACGCCTAGGGGACAGCCAGGGCACCCCCAGGGACACCTAGGGGAGAGGCAGGGCACCCCCAGGGACACCTAGGGGACAGCCAGGGCACCCCCAGGGACACCTAGGGGACAGCCAGGGCACCCCGAGGGACACCAGCGCACCCCAAGGGACACCTAGGTGACAGCCAGGGCACCCTAGGGACAGCCAGGGCAACCCCAGGGACCCCTAGGGCACAGCCAAAGCACGCCAGGGACAGCCAGGCCACCCCCAGGGACACCAAGGGGACATCCAGAGCACCCCAGGGACAGCCAGGGCACCCCCAGGGACACCGAAGGAACACCCTGGGCACCCCCAGGGACACCAAGGGGACCCCCAGGGACACCTAGGTGACAGGCAGGGCATTCCCAGGGACACTGACGGGACAGCCAGGGCACCCCCAGAGACCCCTAGGGGACAGCCAGGGCACTCCCAGGGACATTCTGGGCACCCACAGGGACACCTAGGGGACAACCAGGGCACACCAGGGACACCCAGGGCACCCCCAGGGACACCTAGGGGACCTCCAGGGCACCCCCAGGGACACCCAGGGCACCCCCAGGGCCACCTAGGGGACAGCCAGGGCACCCCAGGGACAGCCAGGGCCCCCCCAGGGACACCTAGGGGACAGCCAGGGCACCCCAGGCACACCCAGGGCTCCCCCAGGGACACCTAGGGGACAGCCAGGGCACCCCCAGAGACACCGAGGTCACCCCCAGGGACACCTAGGGCACCCCTAGACACACCGAAGGCACAGCCAGGGCACCCTAGGGACAGCCAGGGCACCCCCGGGGACACCCAGGGGACAGCCAGGGCACCCCCAGGGACACCGAGGGGACAGCCAGGGCACTCCAGAGACAGCCAGGACACCCCCAGGGACACCTAGGGGACAGCCAGGGCACCCTAGGCACACCCAGAGCACCCCCAGGGACACCTAGGGGACAGCCAGGGCACCCTAGGGACAGCCAGGGCACCCCCAGGGACACCGAGGGCACAGCCATGCCACCCTAGGGACAGCCACCAGGGCACCCCCAAGGACACCTAAGGGACACGCAGGGAACCCCCAGGGACACCTAGGGGACAGCCAGGGCATCCCCAGGGACACCCAGGGCACCCCCAGGGACACCAAGGGGACAGCAAGGGCACCCCCAGGGACACCTAAGGGACACCCTGGGCACCCCCAGGGACACCAAGGGGACGCCCAGGGACACCTAGGGGACAGCCAGGGCACCCCAGGGACAGCGAGGGCACCCCCAGGGACACCTAGGGGACAGCCAGGGCAGCCCGGGGACACTCAGGGCACCCCCAGGGAAACCTAGGGGACAGCCAGCGAACCCCAGGGACAAGTTCGGGACAGCCAGGGAACCCCACTGACACCCTGTGCACCCCCAGGGACACCCAGGGCCCCCCCAGGGACACCTAGGGGACAGCCAGGGCACCCTAGGGACACCCTAGCCACCCCCAGGGACACCTAGGGGACAGCCAGGGAACCCGAGGGACAGCCAGGGAACCCCCAGGGACACCTAGAGGACAGGAAGGGCACCCCGAGGGACACCTAGGGGACAGCCAGGGCCCCCCCAGGGACACCAAGGGGACAGCCAGGGCACACCAGGGACAGCCAGGGCCCCCCCAGGGACACCGAGGGGAAAGCCAGGGCACCCCCAGGGACATTTAGGGGACAGCCACGGCACTCCAGGGAAACCCAGGTCACCCCCAGGGACACCTAGGGGACCTCCAGGGCACCCCCAGGGACACCTAGTGGACAGGCAGGGCACCCCAGGGACACCTAGGGGACAGCCAGGGCCCCCCCAGGGACACCTAGGGGACAGGGAGGGCACCCCCAGGGACACCGAGGGGACAGCCAGGGCACCCCAAGGGACACCTAGAGGACAGGCAGGGCACCCCCAGGGCACCCCAGGGACACCAAGGGGACAGCCAGAGCACCCCAAGGACAGCCAGGGCACCCCCAGGGACACCTAGGGGACAGCCAGGGCACCCCAGGGACACCCAGGGCACCCCCAGGGACACGGAGGGGACAGCCAGGGCACCCCCAGGGACACCTAGGGCAAGGTAGGACACCGCCAGGGACACCTAGGGGACAGGCAGGGCACCTCCAGGGACAGGCAGGGTACCCCCAGGGACACCTAAGGACAGTTAGGGCACCCCAGGGACACCTAGGGGACAGCCAGGGCACCCTAGGGACAGCCAGGGCACCCCGAGGGACACCTAAGTGACAGCCAGGGCACCCCAGGGACATCGAGGGACAGCCAGGAACCCCCTGGGACAGCCAGCTCACCCCCACCGCCGCCTCCACCTCCAGGAGCTATCAAAACCCTCCTCAGGTTCTTTGATGCCTCAAATGGGACGCCCAAACCTCCCGAATACCCCCCAAAGCACCCAAAGCAGCCCCCAGGATTCCCCCCAGACCCCCCACAACCCAAAAACCCCCTCCACGACAACTCAGGACCCCCAGGATCCCCCCAAATCCGCGCCCCCCTCACCCTGAGGTCCCGTTTGAGCCGCTCCACGTTGCGGACAGGCACCAGCTCATCAAGCCCCAAGCACCAACACCTGCGGGACTGGGATGGACTGAGAGCACTGGGAAGGTGACCAGAGAAACCTGGGATGGACGAAGAGTGGACTGGGATGAACTGGGATGAACTAGCAGGCGTGTGGGGGTCCATGGAGGCCACTCGGTGCTTTACTGGTCTATACTGGGATGGGTCGGATGGCCCCAGGGAAGGGGGTGAGGCCACAATGGTCCAGACTGGGAGGGGAGTCACCATGGCGCCGGAGGCGGAGTCGAGGATACGAGCGAGGCAGGGACACCTAGGGGACAGCCAGGGAACCCCAGGGACACCGTGGGCACCCCCAGGGACACCTAATGCACCCCCAGGGACACCTAGGGGACAGGCAGGGCCCCCCCAGGGACACCCAGGGCACCCCCAGGGACACCTAGGGGACAGCCAGGGAACCCCAGGGACACCCTGTGCACCCCCAGGGACACCTAGGGGACAGCCAGGGCCCCCCCCGGGACACGTAGGGGACAGCCAGGGAACCCCAGGGACACCCAGGGCACACCCAGGGACACCTAGGGGACAGCCAGGGCACCCTAGGGACAGCCAGGGCACCCCCAGGGACACCGAGGGCAAAGCCAGGGCACGCCCAGGGACACCGAGAGGACAGGCAGGGCACCCCCAGGGACACCTAGGGGACAGCCAGGGCACCCCGAGGGACACCAGGGCACGCCAGGGACACCTAGGGGACAGCCAGGGCACCCTAGGGACAGCCAGGGCTCCCCCAAGGACACCAAGGGGACATCCAGAGCACCCCAGGGACACCCAGGGTACCCCCAGGGACAGCTAGGGGACAGCAAGGGCACCCGCAGGGACACCTAAGGGACACCCTGGGCACCCACAGGAACACCAAGGGGACCCCCAGGGACACCTAGGGGACCTCCAGGGCACCCCCAGGGACACGTACGGGACAGACAGGGAACCCCAGTGACACCCTGTGCACCCCCAGGGACACTGACGGGACAGCCAGGGCACCCCAGGGACACCTAGGGCACAGCCAGGGCACCCCAAGGACAGTCAAGGCAGCCCAGGGCAGCCCAGGGACACCCAGGGTACCCCAGGGACACGTAGGGGACAGCCAGGGCCCCCCCAGGGACAACTAGGGGACAGCCAAGGCACTCCAGGGACACCCAGGGCACCCCCAGGGACACCTAGGACACCCCCAGGGACACCTAGGGGACAGCCAGGGCACCCCAAAGACAGCCAGGGCACCCCCAGGGACACCTAGGGGACAGGCAGGGCACCCCCAGGGACACCGAGGGGAAAGCCAGGGCACCCCCAGGGACAGCTAGGGAAAGGCAGGACACCCCCAGGGACACCTAGGTTACAGCCAGGGCACCCCCAGGGACATTTAGGGGACAGACAGGGCACGCCAGGGACACCCAGGGCATTCCCAGGGACACCTAGGGGACAGCCAGGGCAACCCCAGGGACACCCAGGGCACCCCCAGGGACACCAAGGGGACAGGCAGGGAACCCCCAGGGACACCTTGGGGACAGGCAGGGCACCCCCAGAGACACAGACGGGACAGCCAGGGCACCCCCAGAGACCCCTAGGGGACAGCCAGGGCACTCCCAGGGACACTCTGGGCACCCACAGGGACACCTAGGGGAACCAGGGCACTGCAGGGACAGCCAGGGCACCCCCAGGGACACCTAGGGGACAGCCAGGGCACCCCGAGGGACACCAGGGCACCCCCAGGGACACCTAGGTGACAGCAAGGGCACCCTAGGGACAGCCAGGAGACAGGCAGAGCACCCCAAGGACAGCCAGGGCACCCCAGGGACACCAAGGGCACGCCCAGGGCACCCCCAGGGACACCTACGGGACAGCAAGGGCACCCCCAAGACACGAAGGGGACAGCCAGGGCACCCCCAGGGACACCCAGGGCACCCCCAGGGACACCTAGGGGACAGCCAGGGCACCCCGAGGGACACCAGGGCACCCCCAGGGACACCTAGGGGACAGCCAGGGCACCCCCAAGACACGAAGGGGACAGCCAGGGCACCCCCAGGGACACCCAGGGCACCCCCAGGGACACCTAGGGGATAGCCAGGGCACCCTGGGGACAGCCAGGGCACCCCCAGGGACACCAAGGACACAGCAAGGGCACCCTAGGGACAGCCAGGGCACCCTCAGGGACACCTAGGGGACAGCCAGGGCACCCCGAGGGACACCAGCGCACCCCCAGGGACACCTAGGTGACAGCCAGGGCACCCTAGGGACAGCCAGGGACCCCAGGGACACCCAAGGGACAGGCAGAGCACCCCAAGGACAGCCAGGGCACCCCCAGGAACACCTAGGGGACAGCCAGGGCACCCCAGGGACACCAAGGGGACAGCCAGGGCACCACCAGGGACACCTAGGGGACAGCCAGGGCACCCCAGGGACGCCCAGGGCACCCCCGGGGACACCTACGGGACAGCAAGGGCACCCCAGGGACACCCTGGGCACCCCCAGGGACACCTAGGGGACAGCCAGGGCGCCCCGAGGGACACCAGGGCACCCCCAGGGACACATAGGGGACAGCCAGGGCACCCTAGGGACAGCCAGGGCACCCCCAGGGACACCAAGGGCACAGCAAGGGCACCCTAGGGACAGCCAGAGAACCCTCAGGGACACCCAGGGCACCCCAAGGGACACCTAGGGGACAGCCAGGGCACCCCAGGGACACCTAGGGGATAGCCAGGCCACCCTAGGGACCCCTAGAGGACAGGCAGGGCACCCCCAGGGCACCCCAGGGACAGCCAGGGCACCCCCAGGGACAGCCAGGGGACAGCCAGGGCACCCCCAGGGACACCAAGGGGACAGCCCGAGCACACCAAGGACAGCCAGGGCACCCCCAGGGACACCTAGGGGACAGCCAGGGCACCCAAGGGACACCAAGGGGACAGCCAGGGAACCCCCAGGGACACCTAGGGGACAGCCAGGGTACCCCAGGGACACCCAGGGCACCCCGAACGACACCTAGGGGACAGGCAGTGCACACCCAGGGACACCTAGGGGACAGCCAGGGCACCCTAAAGACAGCCAGGGCACCCCCAGGGACACCTAGGGGAAAGGCAGGGCACCCCCAGGGACACCGAGGGGAAAGCCAGGGCACTCCCAGGGACATTAAGGGGACAGCCAGGGCACTCCAGGGACACCCAGGGCACCCCCAGGGACACCTAGGGGACAGCCAGGGCACCCCCAGGGACAGCCAGGGCACCCCCAGGGACACCAAGGGGACCTCCAGAGCACACCCAGGGACACCCAGGGCACCCCCAGGGACACTTAGGGGACAGCCAGGGCACCCCCAGGGACACCTAGGGGACAGCCAGGGCACCCCAGGCACACCCAGGGCACCCCCAGGGACACCGAGGGCACAGCCATGCCACCCTAGGGACAGCCAGGGCACCCCCAAGGACACCTAGGGGACACGCAGGGAACCCCCAGGGACACCTAGGGGACAGCCAGGGCATCCCCAGGGACACGCAGGGCACCCCCAGGGACACCAAGGGCACAGCCAGGGCACCCTAGGGACAGCCAGGGCACCCTCAGGGACACCCAGGGCACCCCAAGGGACACCTAGGGGACAGCCAGGGCACCCCAAGGGACACCTATGGGACAGCCAGGGCACCCCAGGGACACCCAGGGCACCCCAAGGGCCGCCTAGGGGACAGCCAGGGCACCCCGAGGGACACCAAGGGGACAGCCAGGGCACCCCCAGGGACACCTAGAGGACAGGCAGGGCACCTTCAGGGCACCCCAGGGACACCCAGGACATCCCCAGGGACACGTAGAGGACAGCCATGGCACCCCAGGGACAGCCAGGGCACCCCCAGGGACAGCTAGGGGACAGCCAGGGCACCCCAGGGACACCAAGGGGACAGCCAGGGCACCCCCAGGGACACCAAGGGGACAGCCCGATCACCCCAAGGACAGCCAGGGCACCCCCAGGGACACCTAGGGGACAGCCAGGGCACCCCAGGGACACCAAGGGGACAGCCAGGGCACCCCCAGGGACACCTAGGGGACAGCCAGGGTACCCCAGGGACACCCAGGGCAACCCCAGGGACACCTATGGGACACAAAGGGCACTCCCAGGGACACCCTGGGCCCCCCCAGGGACACCTAGGGGACAGCCAGGGAACCCCAGGGACACCCTGTGCACCCCCAGGGACAGCCAGGGCACCCCCAGGAACACCGAGAGGACAGGCAGGGCACCGCCAGGGACAACTTGGGGACAGCCAGGGCACCCCAGGGACACCCAGGGCACCCCCAGGGACACCAAGGGGACAGCCAGGGCACCCCAGGAACACCCAGGGCACCCCCAGGGACACCTAGGGGACAGGCAGGGCACCCCCAGGGACACCCAGGGCACCCCGAACGACACCTAGGGGACAGGCAGGGCACACCCAGGGACACCTAGGGGACAGCCAGGGCACCCTAAAGACAGCCAGGGCACCCCCAGGGACACCTAGGGGAAAGGCAGGGCACCCCCAGGGACACGTAGGGGACAGCCAGGGCACCCCCAGGGACACCTAGGGGACTGCCAGGGCACCCCCAGGGACACCTAGTGGACAGCACGGGCACTCCAGGGACAGCCAGGGCACCCCCAGGGACACCTAGGGGACAGCTAGGGCACCCCGAGGGACACCAGCGCACCCCCAGGGACACCTAGGTGACAGCCAGGGCACCCTAGGGACAGCCAGGGCACCCCCAGGGACACCTAGGGGACAGCCAGGGAACCCCAGGGATACCCAGGGGACAGGCAGAGCACCCCAAGGACAGCCAGGGCACCCCCAGGGACACCTAGGGGACAGCCAGGGCACCCCAGGGACACCAAGGGGACAGCCAGGGCACCCCCAGGGACACCTAGGGGACAGCCAGGGCACCCCAGGGACGCCCAGGGCACACCCAGGGACACCTACGGGACAGCAAGGGCAACCCCAGGGACACCCTGGACACCCCTAGGGACACCTAGGGGACAGCCAGGGCACCCCCAAGACACGAAGGGGACAGACAGGGCACCTCCAGGGACACCCAGGGCACCCCCAGGGACACCTAGGGGACAGCCAGGGCACCACGAGGGACACCAGGGCACCCCCAGGGACACCTAGGGGACAGCCAGGGCACCCTAAGGACAGCCAGGGCACCCCCAGGGACACCAAGGGCACAGCCAGGGCACCCTAGGGACAGCCAGGGCACCCTCAGGAACACCGAGGGCACCCCAAGGGACACCTAGGGGACAGCCAGGGCACCCCAGGGACACCCAGGGCACCCCAATGGCCGCCTAGGGGACAGCCAGGGCACCCCGAGGGACACCTAGGGGACAGCCAGGGCACCCCCAGGGACACCTAGAGGACAGGCAGGGCAGCCCCAGGGCACCCCAGGGACACCCAGGGCACCCCCAGGGACACCTAGGGGACAGCCAGGGAACCCCAGGGACACCCTGTGCACCCCCAGGGACTGCCAGGGCACCCCCAGGAACACCGAGAGGACAGGCAAGGCACCGCCAGGGACAACTTGGGGACAGCCAGGGCACCCCAGGGACACCCAGGGCACCCCCAGGGACACCAAGGGGACAGCCAGGGCACCCCAGGGACACCCAGGGCACCCCCAGGGACACCTAGGGGACAGGCAGGGCACCCCCAGGGACACCCAGGGCACCCCGAACGACACCTAGGGGACAGGCAGTGCACACCCAGGGACACCTAGGGGACAGCCAGGGCACCCTAAAGACAGCCAGGGCACCCCCAGGGACAGCCAGGGCACCCCCAGGGACACCAAGGGGACCTCCAGAGCACACCCAGGGACACCCAGGGCACCCCCAGGGACACTTAGGGGACAGCCAGGGCACCCCCAGGGACACCTAGGGGACAGCCAGGGCACCCCAGGCACACCCAGGGCACCCCCAGGGACACCGAGGGCACAGCCATGCCACCCTAGGGACAGCCAGGGCACCCCCAAGGACACCTAGGGGATACGCAGGGAACCCCCAGGGACACCTAGGGGACAGCCAGGGCACCCAGGGACACGCAGGGCACCCCCAGGGACACCAAGGGCACAGCCAGGGCACCCTAGGGACAGCCAGGGCACCCTCAGGGACACTCAGGGCACCCCAAGGGACACCTAGGGGACAGCCAGGGCACCCCAAGGGACACCTAGGGGACAGCCAGGGCACCCCAGGGACACCCAGGGCACCCCAAGGGCTGCCTAGGGGACAGCCAGGGCACCCCGAGGGACACCAAGGGAACAGCCAGGGCACCCCCAGGGACACCTAGAGGACAGGCAGGGCACCTTCAGGGCACCCCCAGGGACACCAAAGGCACAGCCAGGGCACCCTAGGGACAGCCAGGGCACCCTCAGGGACACCCAGGGCACCCCAAGGGACACCTAGGGGACAGCCAGGGCACCCCCAGGGACACCTAGGGGACAGCCAGGGCACCCCAAGGACACTCAGGGCACCCCCAGGGACACTTAGGGGACAGCCAGGGCACCCCCAGGGACACCTAGGGAACAGCCAGGGCACCCCAGGAACACCCAGGGCACCCCCAGGGACACCTAGGAGACAGCCAGGGCACCCCAGGGACACCTAGGTGACAGGGAAGGCAACCCCAGGGACACCTTGGGGACAGCCAGGGCACCCCCTGGGCACCCCAAGGACAGTCAGGGCACCCCCAGGGACACCGAGGGGACAGCCAGGGCACTCAAGGGACAGCCAGGGCACCCCCAGGGCACCCTAGGGACAGCCAGGGCACCCCCAGGGACACCTAGGGGACAGCCAGGGGACCCCCCAGGGACACCTAGGGGACAGCCAGGGCACTCCAGGGTCAGCCAGGGCACCCCCAGGGCACCCCAGGGACACCCAGGGCAGCTCCAGGGACACGTAAAGGACAGCCAGGGCACCACCAGGGACACCTAGGGGACAGCCAGGGCCCCCCCAGGGACACCTAGGGGACAGCCAGGGAACCCCAGGGACACCCTGTGCACCCCCAGGCACAGCCAGGGCACCCGCAGGGACACCGAGAGGACAGGCAGGGCACCGCCAGGGACAACTTGGGGACAGCCAGGGCACCCCCAGGGACACCTAGGGGACCTCCAGAGCACACGCAGGGACACCCAGGGCACCCCCAGGGACACCTAGGGGACAGTCAGGGCCCCCCCAGGGACACCTAGGGGACAGCCAGTGCACCCCAGGGACACCCAGGGCACCCCCAGGGACACTTAGGGGACAACCAGGGAACCCCTAGGAACACCTAGGGGACAGCCAGGGCACCCCAGGCACACCCAGGGCACCCCCAGGGACACCTAGGGGACAGCCAGGGCACCCTAGGGACAGTCAGGGCACCCCCAGGGACACCGAGGGCACAGCCATGCCACCCTAGGGACAGCCAGGGCACCCCCAAGGACACCTAGGGGACACGCAGGGAACCCCCAGGGACACCTAGGGGACAGCCAGGGCACCCCAGGGACAGCGAGGGCACCCCCAGGGACACCTAGGGGACAGCCAGGGCAGCCCAGGGACACTCAGGGCACCCACAGGGACACCTAGGGGACAGCCAGGGAACCCCAGGGACACCCAGGGCACCCCCTGGGACACCAAGGGGACAGACAGGGCACCCCCAGGGACACCTAGGGGACAGCCAGGGCACCCCCAGGGACATTTAGGGGACAGCTAGGGCACTCCAGGGACACCCAGGGCACCCCCAGGGACATTTAGGTGACAGACAGGGCACGCCAGGGACACCCAGGGCACCCCCTGGGACACCAAGGGGACAGGCAGGGAACCCCCAGGGACACCTAGGGGATGGCCAGGGCCCCCCCAGGGACACTTAGGGGACAGGCAGGGAACCCCCAGGGCACCCCAGGGACACCCAGGGCACCCCCAGGGACACCAAGGGGACAGCCAGGGCACCCCAGAGACCCCAAGGGGACAGCCAGGGCACCACCAGGGACACCTAGGGGACAGCCAGGGCACCCCAGGGACACCCAGGGCACCCCCAGGGACACCTAGGGGACAGCAAGGGCACCCCCAGGGTCACACAGGGCACCCCCAGGGACACGTAGAGGATAGCCAGGGCACCCCAGGGACACCCTGGGCGCCCTCAGGGACACCGAGGGGACAGGCAGGGAACCCTAGGGACAGCCAGGGCACCCCCAGGGACACTGACGGGACAGCCAGGGCACCCCCAGAGACCCCTAGGGGACAGCCAGGGCACTCCCAGGGACACTCTGGGCACCCACAGGGACACCTAGGGGAACCAGGGCACACCAGGGACACCCAGGGCACCCCCAGGGACACCTAGGGGACCTCCAGGGCACCCCCAGGGACACCCAGGGCACCCCCAGGGCCACCTAGGGGACAGCCAGGGCACCCCAGGGACAGCCAGGGCCCCCCCAGGGACACCTAGGGGACAGCCAGGGCACCCCAGGCACACCCAGGGCTCCCCCAGGGACACCTAGGGGACAGCCAGGGCACCCCCAGGGACACCGAGGTCACCCCGAGGGACACCTACGGCATCCCCAGAGACACCGAAGGCACAGCCAGGGCACCCTAGCGACAGCCAGGGCAACCCCAGGGACACCTAGGGGACAGCCAGGGCACCCCAGGGACAGCCAGGGCACCCCCAGGGACGCCTAGGGGACAGCCAGGGCCCCCCCAAGGACACCTAGGGGACAGCCAGGGCACCCCAGGGACACCCAGGGGCACCCCCAGGGACACCTAGAGAACAGCCAGGGCAGCCCCAGGGACACCTAGGAGACAGCCAGGGCACGCCAGGGACACCCAGGGCACCCTCAGGGACCCCTAGGGGAGAGCCAGGGCACCCCCAGGGACACTGAGGGGACAGTCATGGCACCCCAGGGACACCTAGGGCACAGCCAGAGCACCCTAGGGACAGCCAGGGCAGCCCAGGGACACCTGCGGGACAGCCAGGGCACCCTCTGGGACACCAAGGACAGCCAGGGCACCCCAAGGACAGCCAGGGCAGCCCAGGGACACCTAGGGGACAGGCAGGGCACCCCAGAGCAGCCCAGGGACACCCCGGGTACCCCAGGGACACGTAGGGGACCTCCCGGGCACTCCAGGGACACCCAGGGCCTCCCCAGGGACACCTAGGGGACAGCCAGGGCCCCCCAGGGACACCTAGGGGACAGCCAGGTCTACCCAGGGACAGCCAGGGCACCCCCAGGGACACCGAGGGGACAGCCAGGGCACCCTAGGGACAGCCATGGCACCCTAGGGACAGCCAGGGCACCCCCAGAGACACCGAGGGCAAAGCCAGGGCACCCTAGGGACAGCCAGGGCACACCTTGGGACACCTAAGGGACAGCCAGGGTACCCCAGAGACCCCTAGGGGACAGCCAGGGACCTCCTAGGGACACTCTGGGCACCCCCAGGGACACCTTGGGGTCAGCCAGGGCACCCCAGGGACACCCAGGGCACCCCCAGGGACACCGAGGGCACAGCCATGCCACCCTAGGGACAGCCAGGGCACCCCCAAGGACACCTAGGGGACACGCAGGGACCCCCAGGGACACCTAGGGGACAGCCAGGGCACCCCAGGGACAGCGAGGGCGCCCCCAGGGACACCTAGGGGACAGCCAGGGCAGCCCAGGGACACTCAGGGCACCCACAGGGACACCTAGGGGACAGCCAGGGAACCCCAGGGACACCCTAGCCACCCCCAGGGACACCTAAGGGACAGCCAGGGAACCCGAGGTACAGCCAGGGAACCCCCAGGGACACCTAGAGGACAGGAAGGGCACCCCCAGGGACACCTAGGGGACAGCCAAGGCCCCCCAGGGACACCTAGGGGATAGCCAGCGCCCCCCCAGGGACACCCAGGGCACCCCCAGGGACATCTAGGGGACAGGCAGGGCACCCCCAGGGACACCGTGGGGAAAGCCAGGGCACCCCCAGGGACGCCTAGGGGAAGGCAGGACACCCTCAGTGACACCTAGGGGACAGCCAGGGCACCCCCAGGGACATTTAGGGGAAAGCCAGGGCACTCCAGGGACACCCAGGGAACCCCCAGGGACACCTAGGGGACAGGCAGGGAACCCCCAGGGACACCTAGGGGACAGGCAGGGCACCCCCTAGGCACCCCAGGGACACCCAGGGCTCTCCCAGGGACACCAAGGGGACAGCCAGGGCACCCCAGGGACACAAGGGGACAGCCAGGGCACCCCCAGGGACACCTAGGGGACAGCCAGGGCACGCCAGGGACACCCAGGGCACCCCCTGGGACACCAAGGGGACAGACAGGGCACCCCCAGGGACACCTAGGGGACAGCCAGGGCACCCCCAGGGACATTTAGGGGACAGCTAGGGCACTCCAGGGACACCCAGGGCACCCCCAGGGACATTTAGGTGACAGACAGGGCACGCCAGGGACACCCAGGGCACCCCCTGGGACACCAAGGGGACAGGCAGGGAACCCCAGGGACACCTAGGGGATGGCCAGGGCCCCCCCAGGGACACTTAGGGGACAGGCAGGGAACCCCCCAGGCAACCCCAGGGACACCCAGGGCACCCCCCAGGGACACCAAGGGGACAGCCAGAGCACCGCAAGGACAGCCAGGGCACCCACAGGGACACTAGGGGACAGCCAGGGCACCCCAGAGACCCCAAGGGGACAGCCAGGGCACCACCAGGGACACCTAGGGGACAGCCAGGGCACCCCAGGGACACCCAGGGCACCCCCAGGGACACCTAGGGGACAGCAAGGGCACCCCCAGGGTCACACAGGGCACCCCCAGGGACACGTAGAGGATAGCCAGGGCACCCCAGGGACACCCTGGGCGCCCTCAGGGACACCTAGGGGACAGCCAGGGCACCCCCAGGGACACCCAGGGCACCCCCCAGGGACACCTAGGGGACAGGCAGGGCACCCACAGAGACCCCTAGGGGACAGACAGGGCACCCAAGGGACAGCCATGGCACCCCCAGGGACACCGAGGGGACAGGCAGGGAACCCTAGGGACAGCCAGGGCACCCCCAGGGACACCGAGGGCACAGCCCGGGCACCCCCAGGGACACCGAGAAGACAGCCAGGGCACCCCAGGGACAGCGAGGGCACCCCCAGGGACACCCAGGGCACCCCAAGCGACACCTAGGGGACAGCCAGGGCACCCCCAGGGACACCAAGGGGACAGCCAGGGCACCCTAGGGACGCCTAGGGGAAAGGCAGGGCACCCCCAGGGACGCCTAGGGGACAGCCAGGGCACCCCCAGGGACACCTAGGGGAGAGGCAGGGCACCCCCAGGGACACCTAGGGGACAGCCAGGGCACCCCCAGGGACACCTAGGGGACAGCCAGGGCACCCCGAGGGACACCAGCGCACCCCAAGGGACACCTAGGTGACAGCCAGGGCACCCTAGGGACAGCCAGGCAACCCCAGGGACACCTAGGGGAAAGGCAGGGCACCCCCAGGGACACGTAGGGGACAGCCAGGGCACCCCCAGGGACACCTAGGGGACTGCCAGGGCACCCCCAGGGACACCTAGTGGACAGCACGGGCACTCCAGGGACAGCCAGGGCACCCCCAGGGACACCTAGGGGACAGCTAGGGCACCCCGAGGGACACCAGCGCACCCCAGGGACACCTAGGTGACAGCCAGGGCACCCTAGGGACAGCCAGGGCACCCCCAGGGACACCTAGGGGACAGCCAGGGAACCCCAGGGATACCCAGGGGACAGGCAGAGCACCCCAAGGACAGCCAGGGCATTCCCAGGGACACCTAGGGGACAGCCAGGGCACCCCAGGGACACCAAGGGGACAGCCAGGGCACCCCCAGGGACACCTAGGGGACAGCCAGGGCACCCCAGGGACGCCCAGGGCACACCCAGGGACACCTACGGGACAGCAAGGGCAACCCCAGGGACACCCTGGACACCCCTAGGGACACCTAGGGGACAGCCAGGGCACCCCCAAGACACGAAGGGGACAGACAGGGCACCTCCAGGGACACCCAGGGCACCCCCAGGGACACCTAGGGGACAGCCAGGGCACCACGAGGGACACCAGGGCACCCCCAGGGACACCTAGGGGACAGCCAGGGCACCCTAAGGACAGCCAGGGCACCCCCAGGGACACCAAGGGCACAGCCAGGGCACCCTAGGGACAGCCAGGGCACCCTCAGGAACACCGAGGGCACCCCAAGGGACACCTAGGGGACAGCCAGGGCACCCCAGGGACACCCAGGGCACCCCAATGGCCGCCTAGGGGACAGCCAGGGCACCCCGAGGGACACCTAGGGGACAGCCAGGGCACCCCCAGGGACACCTAGAGGACAGGCAGGGCAGCCCCAGGGCACCCCAGGGACACCCAGGGCACCCCCAGGGACACGTAGGGGACAGCCACGGCACCCCAGGGACAGCCAGGGCACCCCCAGGGACAGCTAGGGGACAGCCAGGGCACCCCCAGGGACACAAAGGGGACAACCCGAGCACCCCAAGGACAGCCAGGGCACCCCCAGGGACACCTAGGGGACAGCCAGGGAACCCCAGGGACACCCTGTGCACTCCCAGGGACTGCCAGGGCACCCCCAGGAACACCGAGAGGACAGGCAAGGCACCGCCAGGGACAACTTGGGGACAGCCAGGGCACCCCAGGGACACCCAGGGCACCCCCAGGGACACTTAGGGGACAGCCAGGGCACCCCAGGGACACCTAGGGGACAGCCAGGGCACCCCAGGCACACCCAGGCACCCCCAGGGACACCGAGGGCACAGCCATGCCACCCTAGGACAGCCAGGGCACCCCCAAGGACACCTAGGGGATACGCAGGGAACCCCCAGGGACACCTAGGGGACAGCCAGGGCACCCAGGGACACGCAGGGCACCCCCAGGGACACCAAGGGCACAGCCAGGGCACCCTAGGGACAGCCAGGGCACCCTCAGGGACACTCAGGGCACCCCAAGGGGACACCTAGGGGACAGCCAGGGCACCCCAAGGGACACCTAGGGGACAGCCAGGGCACCCCAGGGACACCCAGGGCACCCCAAGGGCTGCCTAGGGGACAGCCAGGGCACCCCGAGGGACACCAAGGGAACAGCCAGGGCACCCCCAGGGACACCTAGAGGACAGGCAGGGCACCTTCAGGGCACCCCAGGGACACCAAAGGCACAGCCAGGGCACCCTAGGGACAGCCAGGGCACCCTCAGGGACACCCAGGGCACCCCAAGGGACACCTAGGGGACAGCCAGGGCACCCCCAGGGACACCTAGGGGACAGCCAGGGCACCCAAGGACACTCAGGGCACCCCCAGGGACACTTAGGGGACAGCCAGGGCACCCCCAGGGACACCTAGGGAACAGCCAGGGCACCCCAGGAACACCCAGGGCACCCCCAGGGACACCTAGGAGACAGCCAGGGCACCCCAGGGACACCTAGGTGACAGGGAAGGCAACCCCAGGGACACCCTTGGGGACAGCCAGGGCACCCCCTGGGCACCCCAAGGACAGTCAGGGCACCCCCAGGGACACCGAGGGGACAGCCAGGGCACTCAAGGGACAGCCAGGGCACCCCCAGGGCACCCTAGGGACAGCCAGGGCACCCCCAGGGACACCTAGGGGACAGCCAGGGGACCCCCCAGGGACACCTAGGGGACAGCCAGGCACTCCAGGGTCAGCCAGGGCACCCCCAGGGCACCCCAGGGACACCCAGGGCAGCTCCAGGGACACGTAAAGGACAGCCAGGGCACCACCAGGGACACCTAGGGGACAGCCAGGGCCCCCCCAGGGACACCTAGGGGACAGCCAGGGAACCCCAGGGACACCCTGTGCACCCCCAGGCACAGCCAGGGCACCCGCAGGGACACCGAGAGGACAGGCAGGGCACCGCCAGGGACAACTTGGGGACAGCCAGGGCACCCCCAGGGACACCTAGGGGACCTCCAGAGCACACGCAGGGACACCCAGGGCACCCCAGGGACACCTAGGGGACAGTCAGGGCCCCCCAGGGACACCTAGGGACAGCCAGTGCACCCCAGGGACACCCAGGGCACCCCCAGGGACACTTAGGGGACAACCAGGGAACCCCTAGGAACACCTAGGGGACAGCCAGGGCACCCCAGGCACACCCAGGGCACCCCCAGGGACACCTAGGGGACAGCCAGGGCACCCTAGGGACAGTCAGGGCACCCCCAGGGACACCGAGGGCACAGCCATGCACCCTAGGGACAGCCAGGGCACCCCCCAAGGACACCCTAGGGGACACGCAGGAACCCCAGGGACACCTAGGGGACAGCCAGGGCACCCCAGGGACAGCGAGGGCACCCCCAGGGACACCTAGGGGACAGCCAGGGCAGCCCAGGGACACTCAGGGCACCCACAGGGACACCTAGGGGACAGCCAGGGAACCCCAGGGACACCCAGGGCACCCCCTGGGACACCAAGGGGACAGACAGGGCACCCCCAGGGACACCTAGGGGACAGCCAGGGCACCCCCAGGGACATTTAGGGGACAGCTAGGGCACTCCAGGGACACCAGGGCACCCCCAGGGACATTTAGGTGACAGACAGGGCACGCCAGGGACACCCAGGGCACCCCCTGGGACACCAAGGGGACAGGCAGGGAACCCCCAGGGACACCTAGGGGATGGCCAGGGCCCCCCCAGGGACACTTAGGGGACAGGCAGGGAACCCCCAGGGCACCCCAGGGACACCCAGGGCACCCCCAGGGACACCAAGGGGACAGCCAGAGCACCGCAAGGACAGCCAGGGCACCCACAGGGACACCTAGGGGACAGCCAGGGCACCCCAGAGACCCCAAGGGACAGCCAGGGCACCACCAGGGACACCTAGGGGACAGCCAGGGCACCCCAGGGACACCCAGGGCACCCCCAGGGACACCTAGGGGACAGCAAGGGCACCCCCAGGGTCACACAGGGCACCCCCAGGGACACGTAGAGGATAGCCAGGGCACCCCAGGGACACCCTGGGCGCCCTCAGGGACACCGAGGGGACAGGCAGGGAACCCTAGGGACAGCCAGGGCACCCCCAGGGACACTGACGGGACAGCCAGGGCACCCCCAGAGACCCCTAGGGGACAGCCAGGGCACTCCCAGGGACACTCTGGGCACCCACAGGGACACCTAGGGGAACCAGGGCACACCAGGGACACCCAGGGCACCCCCAGGGACACCTAGGGGACCTCCAGGGCACCCCCAGGGACACCCAGGGCACCCCCAGGGCCACCTAGGGGACAGCCAGGGCACCCCAGGGACAGCCAGGGCCCCCCCAGGGACACCTAGGGACAGCCAGGGCACCCCAGGCACACCCAGGGCTCCCCCAGGGACACCTAGGGGACAGCCAGGGCACCCCCAGGGACACCGAGGTCACCCCGAGGGACACCTACGGCATCCCCAGAGACACCGAAGGCACAGCCAGGGCACCCTAGCGACAGCCAGGGCAACCCCAGGGACACCTAGGGGACAGCCAGGGCACCCCAGGACAGCCAGGGCACCCCCAGGGACGCCTAGGGGACAGCCAGGGCCCCCCCAAGGACACCTAGGGGACAGCCAGGGCACCCCAGGGACACCCAGGGCACCCCCAGGGACACCTAGAGAACAGCCAGGGCAGCCCCAGGGACACCTAGGAGACAGCCAGGGCACGCCAGGGACACCCAGGGCACCCTCAGGGACCCCTAGGGGAGAGCCAGGGCACCCCCAGGGACACTGAGGGGACAGTCATGGCACCCCAGGGACACCTAGGGCACAGCCAGAGCACCCTAGGGACAGCCAGGGCAGCCCAGGGACACCTGCGGGACAGCCAGGGCACCCTCTGGGACACCAAGGACAGCCAGGGCACCCCAAGGACAGCCAGGGCAGCCCAGGGACACCTAGGGGACAGGCAGGGCACCCCAGAGCAGCCCAGGGACACCCCGGGTACCCCAGGGACACGTAGGGGACCTCCCGGGCACTCCAGGGACACCCAGGGCCTCCCCAGGGACACCTAGGGGACAGCCAGGGCCCCCCAGGGACACCTAGGGGACAGCCAGGTCTACCCAGGGACAGCCAGGGCACCCCCAGGGACACCGAGGGGACAGCCAGGGCACCCTAGGGACAGCCATGGCACCCTAGGGACAGCCAGGGCACCCCCAGAGACACCGAGGGCAAAGCCAGGGCACCCTAGGGACAGCCAGGGCACACCTTGGGACACCTAAGGGACAGCCAGGGTACCCCCAGAGACCCCTAGGGGACAGCCAGGGACCTCCTAGGGACACTCTGGGCACCCCAAGGGACACCTTGGGGTCAGCCAGGGCACCCCAGGGACACCCAGGGCACCCCCAGGGACACCGAGGGCACAGCCATGCCACCCTAGGGACAGCCAGGGCACCCCCAAGGACACCTAGGGGACACGCAGGGAACCCCCAGGGACACCTAGGGGACAGCCAGGGCACCCCAGGGACAGCGAGGGCACCCCCAGGGACACCTAGGGGACAGCCAGGGCAGCCCAGGGACACTCAGGGCACCCACAGGGACACCTAGGGGACAGCCAGGGAACCCCAGGGACACCCTAGCCACCCCCAGGGACACCTAAGGGACAGCCAGGGAACCCGAGGTACAGCCAGGGAACCCCCAGGGACACCTAGAGGACAGGAAGGGCACCCCCAGGGACACCTAGGGGACAGCCAAGGCCCCCCCAGGGACACCTAGGGGATAGCCAGCGCCCCCCCAGGGACACCCAGGGCACCCCCAGGGACATCTAGGGGACAGGCAGGGCACCCCCAGGGACACCGTGGGGAAAGCCAGGGCACCCCCAGGGACGCCTAGGGGAAGGCAGGACACCCTCAGTGACACCTAGGGGACAGCCAGGGCACCCCCAGGGACATTTAGGGGAAAGCCAGGGCACTCCAGGGACACCCAGGGAACCCCCAGGGACACCTAGGGGACAGGCAGGGAACCCCCAGGGACACCTAGGGGACAGGCAGGGCACCCCCTAGGCACCCCAGGGACACCCAGGGCTCTCCCAGGGACACCAAGGGGACAGCCAGGGCACCCCAGGGACACCAAGGGGACAGCCAGGGCACCCCCAGGGACACCTAGGGGACAGCCAGGGCACGCCAGGGACACCCAGGGCACCCCCTGGGACACCAAGGGGACAGACAGGGCACCCCCAGGGACACCTAGGGGACAGCCAGGGCACCCCCAGGGACATTTAGGGGACAGCTAGGGCACTCCAGGGACACCCAGGGCACCCCCAGGGACATTTAGGTGACAGACAGGGCACGCCAGGGACACCCAGGGCACCCCCTGGGACACCAAGGGGACAGGCAGGGAACCCCCAGGGACACCTAGGGATGGCCAGGGCCCCCCCAGGGACACTTAGGGGACAGGCAGGAACCCCCAGGGCACCCCAGGGACACCCAGGGCACCCCCAGGGACACCAAGGGGACAGCCAGAGCACCGCAAGGACAGCCAGGGCACCCACAGGGACACCTAGGGGACAGCCAGGGCACCCCAGAGACCCCAAGGGGACAGCCAGGGCACCACCAGGGACACCTAGGGGACAGCCAGGGCACCCCAGGGACACCCAGGGCACCCCCAGGGACACCTAGGGGACAGCAAGGGCACCCCCAGGGTCACACAGGGCACCCCCAGGGACACGTAGAGGATAGCCAGGGCACCCCAGGGACACCCTGGGCGCCCTCAGGGACACCTAGGGGACAGCCAGGGCACCCCCAGGGACACCCAGGTCACCCCCAGGGACACCTAGGGGACAGGCAGGGCACCCACAGAGACCCCTAGGGGACAGACAGGGCACCCAAGGGACAGCCATGGCACCCCCAGGGACACCGAGGGGACAGGCAGGGAACCCTAGGGACAGCCAGGGCACCCCCAGGGACACCGAGGGCACAGCCAGGGCACCCCCAGGGACACCGAGAAGACAGCCAGGGCACCCCAGGGACAGCGAGGGCACCCCCAGGGACACCCAGGGCACCCCAAGCGACACCTAGGGGACAGCCAGGGCACCCCCAGGGACACCAAGGGGACAGCCAGGGCACCCCAAGGGACGCCTAGGGGAGAGGCAGGGCACCCCCAGGGACGCCTAGGGGACAGCCAGGGCACCCCCAGGGACACCTAGGGGAGAGGCAGGGCACCCCCAGGGACACCTAGGGGACAGCCAGGGCACCCCCAGGGACACCTAGGGGACAGCCAGGGCACCCCGAGGGACACCAGCGCACCCCAAGGGACACCTAGGTGACAGCCAGGGCACCCTAGGGACAGCCAGGGCAACCCCAGGGACCCCTAGGGCACAGCCAAAGCACGCCAGGGACAGCCAGGCCACCCCCAGGGACACCAAGGGGACATCCAGAGCACCCCAGGGACAGCCAGGGCACCCCCAGGGACACCGAAGGAACACCCTGGGCACCCCCAGGGACACCAAGGGGACCCCCAGGGACACCTAGGTGACAGGCAGGGCATTCCCAGGGACACTGACGGGACAGCCAGGGCACCCCCAGAGACCCCTAGGGGACAGCCAGGGCACTCCCAGGGACATTCTGGGCACCCACAGGGACACCTAGGGGACAACCAGGGCACACCAGGGACACTCAGGGCACCCCCAGGGACACCTAGGGGACCTCCAGGGCACCCCCAGGGACACCCAGGGCACCCCCAGGGCCACCTAGGGGACAGCCAGGGCACCCCAGGGACAGCCAGGGCCCCCCCAGGGACACCTAGGGGACAGCCAGGGCACCCCAGGCACACCCAGGGCTCCCCCAGGGACACCTAGGGGACAGCCAGGGCACCCCCAGAGACACCGAGGTCACCCCCAGGGACACCTAGGGCACCCCTAGACACACCGAAGGCACAGCCAGGGCACCCTAGGGACAGCCAGGGCACCCCCAGGGACACCCAGGGGACAGCCAGGGCACCCCCAGGGACACCTAGGGGACAGCCAGGGCACTCCAGAGACAGCCAGGACACCCCCAGGGACACCTAGGGGACAGCCAGGGCACCCGAGGGACAGCCAGAGCACCCCCAGGGACACCAAGGGCACAGCCAGGGCACCGTAGGGACAGCCAGGGCAACGCCAGGGTCACCTAGGGGACAGCCAGGGCATCCCCAGGGACACCC
>NW_027095259.1:0-27335 GCF_029207755.1 Chamaea fasciata | reverse complement strand
CCTCAGGGACACCTAGGGGACAGTCAGGGCACCCCAGGGACATCCAGGGCAACCCCAGGGACACGTAGGGGACAGCCAGGGCACCCCCAGGGACACCGAGGGCACAGCAAGGGCACCCTAGGGACAGCCAGGGCACCCCCAGAGACACCCAGGGCACACCCAGGGAAACCTAAGGGACAGCCAGGGCACCCTAGGGACAGCCAGGGTACCCCCTAGGACACTTAGGGGACAGCCAGAGCACCCCCAGGGACACCTAGGGGACAGCCTGGGCCCCACCATGGACACCTAGGGGACAGCCAGGGTACTCCAGGGCACCCCAGGGACACCCAGGGCACCCCAGGGACACGAATGGGACAGCCAGGGCACCCACAGGAACAGCCAGGGCACCCACAGGGACACCAAGGAGACAGCCAGGGCCCCCCCAGGGACAGCTAGGGGACAGCCAGGGCACCCCAGGGACACCCAGGGCACCCCCAGGGACGCCTAGCGGACCTCCAGGGCACCTCAGGGACACGTACGGGACAGCCAGGGAACCCCAGGGACACCCTGTGCACCCCCAGGGACAGCCAGGGCACCCCCAGGGACACCCTGTGCACCCCCAGGGACACCCAGGGCACCCCCAGGGACACCTACGGGACAGCCAGGGAACCCCAGGGACACCCTGGGCACCCCCAGGGACACCCAGGGCACCCCCAGGGACACCTAGGGGACAGGCAGGGCACCCCAGAGACACCCAGGGCACACCCAGGGACACCTAAGGGACAGCCAGGGCACCCTAGGGACAGCCAGGGCACCCCCAGGGCCACCGAGGGGACAGCCAGGGCACCCCCAGGGACACCTAGAGGACAGGTAGGGCACCACAGGGACACCTAGGGGACAGCCGGGGCACTCCCAGGGACAGCCAGGGCACCCCCAGGGACACCTAGGGGACAGCCAGGGCACCCCAGGGACACCCTGTGCACCCCCAGGGACACCCAGGGCACCCCCAGGGCACCCCAGAGACAGCCAGGGCACCCCCAGGGACACCTAGGGGACAGCCAGGGCCCCCCAGGGACACCTAGGGCACAGCCAGGGAACCCCAGGGAAACCCTGTGCACCCCCAGGAACACCCAGGGCACCCCCAAGGACACCTAGTAGACAGCCAGGGAACCCCAGGGACACCCTGTGCACCCCCAGGGACACCCAGGGGACACCCAGGGACACCTAGGGCACAGCCAGGGCACCCTAGGGACAGCCAGGGCACCCCCAAGGACATCTAGGGGACAAGCAGGGCACCCTCAGGGACACCTAGGGGACAGCCAGGGCAGCCTAGGGATAGCGAGGGCACCCCCAGGGACACCTAGGGGACAGGCAGGGCGCCCCAGGGCACCCCAGGGACACCCAGGGCACCCCAGGGACACGTAGGGAAAGCCAGGGCACCCACAGGGACACCCAGGGCACCCCCAGGGACACCTGGGGGACCTCCAGGGCACCCCCAGGGACACGTACGGGACAGCCAAGGAACCGCAGGGACACACTGTGCACCCCCAGGGACACCCAGGGCACCCCCAGGGACACCTAGGGGACAGGCAGGGCACCCCCAGGGACACCTAGAGGACAGACAGGGCGTCCCCAGGGACACCTAGGGGACAGCCAGGGCACCCCACGGACAGCGATGGCACCCCCAGGGACACGTAGAGGACAGGCAGGGCACCCCCAGGGACACCTAGGAGACATCCAGGGCCCCCCCAGGGACGCCTAGGGGACCTCCAAGGCATCCCCAGGGACACGTACGGGACAGCCAGGGAACCCCAGGGACACCCTGTGCACCCCCAGGGACAGCCAGGGCACCCCCAGGGACACCTAGGGGACAGCCAGGGCCCCCCCAGGGACACCTAGGGGACAGCCAGGGAACCCCAGGGACACCCTGTGCACCCCCAGGGACACCCAGGGCACCCCCAGGGCACCCCAGAGACAGCCAGGGCACCCCCAGGGACACATAGGGGACAGCCAGGGCCTCCCCAGGGACACCTTGGGGACAGCCAGGGAACCCCAGGGACACCCTGTGCACCCCCAGGGACACCCAGGGCACCCCCAGGGACACCTAGGGGAGAGCCAGGGAACCCCAGGGACACGCTGTGCACCCCCAGGGACACCCAGGGCACCCCAGGGACACCTAGGGGACAGGCAGGGCACCCCCAGGGACACCTAGAGGACAGACAGGGGGTCCTCTGGGACACCTAGGGGACAGCCAGGGCACCCCAGGGACCGCGAGGGCACCCCCAGGGACACGTAGGGGACAGGCAGGGCACCTCCAGGGACACTAGGGGACAGCCAAGGCACTCCAGGGCACCCCAGGGACACCCAGGGCACCCCAGGGACTCCTAGGGGACAGCCAGGGCACTCCAGGGCACCCCAGGGACGCCCAGGGCACCCCCAGGGACACCTAGGAGACAGCCAGGGCCCCCCCAGGGACACCTAGGGGACAGCCAGGGCACCCCAGGGACACCCAGGGCAGCCCCAGGGACACCAAGGGGACCTCCAGGGCACCCCCAGGGACACGTACGGGACAGCCAGGGAACCCAAGGGACACCCGGTGCACCCCCAGGGACAGCCAGGGCACCCCCAGGGACACCTAGGGGACAGCCGGGGCACCCCCAGGAACACCTAGGGGACAGCCAGGGCACCCCAGGGACACCCAGGGCACCCCCAGGGACACCTAGCGGACCTCCAGGGCACCCCAGGGACACCCTGTGCACCTCCAGGGACACCCAGGGCACCCCCAGGGCACCCCAGAGACAGCCAGGGCACCCCCAGGGACACCTAGGGGACAGCCAGGGAACCCCAGAGACAGCCAGGAACCCCCCAGGGACACCTAGGGGACAGCCAGGGCTCCCCAGAGACACCCAGGGCACACCCAGGGACACCTAAGGGACAGCCAGGGCACCCTAGGGACAGCCAGGGCACCCCCTAGGACACTTAGGGGACAGCCAGGGCACCCCCAGGGACACTCAGGGCACCCCCAGGGACACCTAGGGGACAGCCGGGGCACCCCCAGGGACACGTACGGGACAGCCAGGGCACCCCAGGGACACCCTGTGCACCCCCAGGGACACCCAGGGCACACCCAGCGACACCAAGGGCACAGCCAGGGCACCCTAGGGACAGCCAGGGCACCCCCAAGGACACCTAGGGGACAGGCAGGGCACCCCCAGGGACACCGAGGGCACTCCCAGGGACACCTAGGGGACAGCCTGGGCACCCCCAGGGACACCAAGGGGACAGCCATGGCTCCCACAGGGACAGCCAGAGCACCCCCAGGGACACCTAGGGGACAGCCAGGGCCCCCCCATGGACACCTAGGGGACAGCCAGGGCACCCCAGGGCACCCCAGGGACACCCAGGGCACCGCAGGGACACGTAGGGGACAGACAGGGCACCCCCAGGGACAGCCAGGGCACCCCCAGGGACACCTAGGGGACAGCCAGGGCCCCCCCAGGGACACCTAGGGGACAGCCAGGGAACCCCAGGGACACCCTGTGCACCCCCAGGGACACCCAGGGCACCCCCAGGGCACCCCAGAGACAGCCAGGGCACCCCCAGGGACACCTAGGGGACAGCCAGGGCCTCCCCAGGGACACCTTGGGGACAGCCAGGGAACCCCAGGGACACCCTGTGCACCCCCAGGGACACCCAGGGCACCCCCAGGGACACCTAGGGGAGAGCCAGGGAACCCCAGGGACACGCTGTGCACCCCCAGGGACACCCAGGGCACCCCAGGGACACCTAGGGGACAGGCAGGGCACCCCCAGGGACACCTAGAGGACAGACAGGGGGTCCTCTGGGACACCTAGGGGACAGCCAGGGCACCCCAGGGACAGCGAGGGCACCCCCAGGGACACGTAGAGGACAGGCAGGGCACCCCCAGGGACACCTAGAGGACAGCCAGGGCACCCCAGGGACACCCAGGGACACCCAGGGCACCCCAGGGACACGTAGGGGACAGCCAGGGCACCCCCAGGGACACCTAGGAGACAGCCAGGGCCCCCCCAGGGACACCTAGGGGACAGCCAGGGCACTCCAGGGACACCCAGGGCACCCCCAGGGACACCTAGGGGACAGCCAGGGCACCCCAGAGACACCCAGGGCACACCCAGGGACAACTAAGGGACAGCCAGGGCACCCTAGGGACAGCCAGGGCACCTCCAGGGCCACCGAGGGGACAGGCAGGGCACCCCAAGGACACCTAGGGGACAGCCGGGGCACCCCCAGGGACAGCCAGGGCACCCCCAGGGACACTGACGAGACAGCCAGGGCATCCCAGGCACACGTAGGGGACAGCCTGGGCACCCACTGGGACAGCCAGGGCACACCCAGGGACACCTAGGGGACATCCAGGGCACCCCAGGGACACCCAGGGCACCCCCAGGGACACCTAGGGGACCTCCAGGGCACCACAGGGACACCCTGTGCACCTCCAGGGACACCCCGGGCACCCCCAGGGCACCCCAGAGACAGCCAGGGCACCCCCAGGGACACCTAGGGGACAGCCAGGGCACACCCAGGGACACGTAGGGCACAGCCAGGGCACCCTAGGGACAGCCAGGGCACCCCCAGAGACACCAAAAGCACAGCCAGGGCACCCCAGAGACAGCCAGGGCACCCCCAGGGACACCTAGGGGACAGCCAGGGCCCCCCAGGGACACCCAGGGCACCCCCAGGGACACCTAGGGGACAGCCAGGGCACCCCCAGGGACACCTAGGGTGCAGCCAGGGCACCCTAGGGACAGCCAGAGCACCCTCCGGGACACCGAGGGCACAGCCAGGGCACCCCCAGGGACACCTAGGGGACAGCCAGGGCCCCCCCAGGGACACCCAGGGCACCCCCAGGGACACCTAGGGGACAGCCAGGGCATCCCCAGGGACGCCCAGGGCACCCCCAGGGACACCTAGAGGACAGCCAGGGCACCCCAGGCAAACCCAGGGCACCCCCAGGGACACCTAGGGGACAGCCAGGGTACCCTAGGGACAGCCAGGGCACCCCCAGGGACACCTAGGGGACAGCCAGGGCACCCCCAGGGACACCTAGGGTGCAGCCAGGGCACCCTAGGGACAGCCAGAGCACCCTCCGGGACACCGAGGGCACAGCCAGGGCACCCCCAGGGACACCTAGGGGACAGCCAGGGCCCCACCAGGGACACCCAGGGCACCCCCAGGGACACCTAGGGGACAGCCAGGGCATCCCCAGGGACACCCAGGGCACCCCTAGGGACACCTAGAGGACAGCCAGGGCACCCCAGGCAAACCCAGGGCACCCCCAGGGACACCTAGGGGACAGCCAGGGTACCCTAGGGACAGCCAGGGCACCCCCAGGGACACAGAGGGCACAGCCAGGGCACCCTAGGGACAGCCAGGGCACCCCCAAGGACACCTAGGGGACAGGCAGGCCACCCCCAGGGACACCGAGGGGACAGCCAGGGCACCCTAGGGACAGCCAGGGCACCCCCAAGGATACCTAGGGGACAGGTAGTGCACCCCCAGAGACACTGAGGGCACAGCCAGGGCACCCCAGGGACACCCAGGGCACCCCCAGGGACACCTAGGGGACAGCCAAAGCCCTCCCAGGGACACCTAGGGGACAGCCATAGCTCCCCCAGGGACAGCCAGAGCACCCCCAGGGACACCTAGGGGACAGTCAGGGCCCCCCCAGGGACAGCTAGGGGACAGCCAGGGCACCCCAGAGACACCCAGGGCACACCCAGGGACACCTAAGGGACAGCCAGGGCACCCTAGGGACAGCCAGGGCACCCCCAGAGACACCGAGGGCACAGCCAGGGCACCCCCTAGGACACTTAGGGGACAGGCAGGGCACCCCCAGGGACACCGAGGGGACAGCCAGGGCACCCCAGGGACACCCTGTGCACGCCCAGGGACACCCAGGGCACCCCCAGGGCACCCCAGGGACAGCCAGGGCACCCTCAGGGAGACTGACGAGACAACCAGGGCACCCCAGGGACACCTAGGAGACAGCCAGGGCCCCCTCAGGGACACCTAGGGGACAGTCAGGGCACCCCAGGGACATCCAGGGCAACCCCAGGGACACGTAGGGGACAGCCAGGGCACCCCCAGGGACACCGAGGGCACAGCAAGGGCACCCTAGGGACAGCCAGGGCACCCCCAGGGACACCTAGGGGACAGCCAGGGCTCCCCAGAGACACCCAGGGCACACCCAGGGAAACCTAAGGGACAGCCAGGGCACCCTAGGGACAGCCAGGGTACCCCCTAGGACACTTAGGGGACAGCCAGAGCACCCCCAGGGACACCTAGGGGACAGCCTGGGCCCCACCATGGACACCTAGGGGACAGCCAGGGTACTCCAGGGCACCCCAGGGACACCCAGGGCACCCCAGGGACACGAATGGGACAGCCAGGGCACCCACAGGAACAGCCAGGGCACCCCCAGGGACACCAAGGAGACAGCCAGGGCCCCCCCAGGGACAGCTAGGGGACAGCCAGGGCACCCCAGGGACACCCAGGGCACCCCCAGGGACGCCTAGCGGACCTCCAGGGCACCTCAGGGACACGTACGGGACAGCCAGGGAACCCCAGGGACACCCTGTGCACCCCCAGGGACAGCCAGGGCACCCCCAGGGACACCCTGAGCACCCCCAGGGACACCCTGAGCACCCCCAGGGACACCCAGGGCACCCCCAGGGACACCTACGGGACAGCCAGGGAACCCCAGGGACACCCTGGGCACCCCCAGGGACACCCAGGACACCCCCAGGGACACCTAGGGGACAGCCAGGGCACCCCAGAGACACCCAGGGCACACCCAGGGACACCTAAGGGACAGCCAGGGCACCCTAGGGACAGCCAGGGCACCCCCAGAGACACCGAGGGCACAGCCAGGGCACCCCCTAGGACACTTAGGGGACAGGCAGGGCACCTCCAGGGACACCTAGGAGACAGCCAGGGCCCCCTCAGGGACACCTAGGGGACAGTCAGGGCACTCCAGGGACACCCAGGGCACCCCCAGGGACACGTAGGGGACAGCCAGGGCACCCCCAGGGACACCTAGGGGACAGCCAAGGAACCCCAGAGACAGCCAGGACCCCCCCAGGGACACCTAGGGGACAGGCAGGGCACTCCCAGGGACACCTAGGGGACAGCCGGGGCACCCCCAGGGACAGCTAGGGGACAGCCAAAGCACTCCAGGGACAGCCAGGCCACCCCCAGGGACAGCGAGGGCACAGCCAGGGCACCCTAGGGACAGCCAGGGCACCCCCTAGGACACTTAGGGGACAGGCAGGGCACCCCCAGGGACACCTAGAGGACAGCCAGGGCACCCCAGGGACACCCAGGGGACAGCCAGGGCACCCTATGGACAGCCAGGGCACTCCCTGGGACACCTAGGGGACAGCCAGGGGCAACCCCAGGGACACCCAGGGCACCCCCAGGGACACATAGGGGACAGCCGGGGCACCCCCAGGGACACCTAGGGGACAGCCAGGGCACCCCAGGGACAGCCTGTGCACCCCCAGGGACACCCAGGGCACCCCCAGGGCACCCCAGAGACAGCCAGGGCACCCCCAGGGACACCTAGGGGACAGCCAGGGCCCCCCAGGGACACCTAGGGCACAGCCAGGGAACCCCAGGGACACCCTGTGCACCCCCAGGAACACCCAGGGCACCCCCAAGGACACCTAGTAGACAGCCAGGGAACCCCAGGGACACCCTGTGCACCCCCAGGGACACCCAGGGGACACCCAGGGACACCTAGGGCACAGCCAGGGCACCCTAGGGACAGCCAGGGCACCCCCAAGGACATCTAGGGGACAAGCAGGGCACCCTCAGGGACACCTAGGGGACAGCCAGGGCAGCCTAGGGATAGCGAGGGCACCCCCAGGGACACCTAGGGGACAGGCAGGGCGCCCCAGGGCACCCCAGGGACACCCAGGGCACCCCAGGGACACGTAGGGAAAGCCAGGGCACCCACAGGGACACCCAGGGCACCCCCAGGGACACCTGGGGGACCTCCAGGGCACCCCCAGGGACACGTACGGGACAGCCAAGGAACCCCAGGGACACACTGTGCACCCCCAGGGACACCCAGGGCACCCCCAGGGACACCTAGGGGACAGGCAGGGCACCCCCAGGGACACCTAGAGGACAGACAGGGCGTCCCCAGGGACACCTAGGGGACAGCCAGGGCACCCACGGACAGCGATGGCACCCCCAGGGACACGTAGAGGACAGGCAGGGCACCCCCAGGGACACCTAGGAGACATCCAGGGCCCCCCCAGGGACGCCTAGGGGACCTCCAAGGCATCCCCAGGGACACGTACGGGACAGCCAGGGAACCCCAGGGACACCCTGTGCACCCCCAGGGACAGCCAGGGCACCCCCAGGGACACCTAGGGGACAGCCAGGGCCCCCCCAGGGACACCTAGGGGACAGCCAGGGAACCCCAGGGACACCCTGTGCACCCCCAGGGACACCCAGGGCACCCCCAGGGCACCCCAGAGACAGCCAGGGCACCCCCAGGGACACATAGGGGACAGCCAGGGCCTCCCCAGGGACACCTTGGGGACAGCCAGGGAACCCCAGGGACACCCTGTGCACCCCCAGGGACACCCAGGGCACCCCCAGGGACACCTAGGGGAGAGCCAGGGAACCCCAGGGACACGCTGTGCACCCCCAGGGACACCCAGGGCACCCCAGGGACACCTAGGGGACAGGCAGGGCACCCCCAGGGACACCTAGAGGACAGACAGGGGGTCCTCTGGGACACCTAGGGGACAGCCAGGGCACCCCAGGGACCGCGAGGGCACCCCCAGGGACACGTAGGGGACAGGCAGGGCACCTCCAGGGACACTAGGGGACAGCCAAGGCACTCCAGGGCACCCCAAGGACACCCAGGGCACCCCAGGGACACCTAGGGGACAGCCAGGGCACCCCAGGGCACCCCAGGGACGCCCAGGGCACCCCCAGGGACACCTAGGAGACAGCCAGGGCCCCCCCAGGGACACCTAGGGGACAGCCAGGGCACCCCAGGGACACCCAGGGCAGCCCCAGGGACACCAAGGGGACCTCCAGGGCACCCCCAGGGACACGTACGGGACAGCCAGGGAACCCAAGGGACACCCGGTGCACCCCCAGGGACAGCCAGGGCACCCCCAGGGACACCTAGGGGACAGCCGGGGCACCCCCAGGAACACCTAGGGGACAGCCAGGGCACCCCAGGGACACCCAGGGCACCCCCAGGGACACCTAGCGGACCTCCAGGGCACCCCAGGGACACCCTGTGCACCTCCAGGGACACCCAGGGCACCCCCAGGGCACCCCAGAGACAGCCAGGGCACCCCCAGGGACACCTAGGGGACAGCCAGGGAACCCCAGAGACAGCCAGGAACCCCCCAGGGACACCTAGGGGACAGCCAGGGCTCCCCAGAGACACCCAGGGCACACCCAGGGACACCTAAGGGACAGCCAGGGCACCCTAGGGACAGCCAGGGCACCCCCTAGGACACTTAGGGGACAGCCAGGGCACCCCCAGGGACACTCAGGGCACCCCCAAGGACACCTAGGGGACAGGCAGGGCACCCCCAGGGACACCGAGGGCACTCCCAGGGACACCTAGGGGACAGCCTGGGCACCCCCAGGGACACCAAGGGGACAGCCATGGCTCCCACAGGGACAGCCAGAGCACCCCCAGGGACACCTAGGGGACAGCCAGGGCCCCCCCATGGACACCTAGGGGACAGCCAGGGCACCCCAGGGCACCCCAGGGACACCCAGGGCACCCCAGGGACACGTAGGGGACAGACAGGGCACCCCCAGGGACAGCCAGGGCACCCCCAGGGACACCTAGGGGACAGCCAGGGCCCCCCCAGGGACACGTAGGGGACAGCCAGGGAACCCCAGGGACACCCTGTGCACCCCCAGGGACACCCAGGGCACCCCCAGGGCACCCCAGAGACAGCCAGGGCACCCCCAGGGACACCTAGGGGACAGCCAGGGCCTCCCCAGGGACACCTTGGGGACAGCCAGGGAACCCCAGGGACACCCTGTGCACCCCCAGGGACACCCAGGGCACCCCCAGGGACACCTAGGGGAGAGCCAGGGAACCCCAGGGACACGCTGTGCACCCCCAGGGACACCCAGGGCACCCCAGGGACACCTAGGGGACAGGCAGGGCACCCCCAGGGACACCTAGAGGACAGACAGGGGGTCCTCTGGGACACCTAGGGGACAGCCAGGGCACCCCAGGGACAGCGAGGGCACCCCCAGGGACACGTAGAGGACAGGCAGGGCACCCCCAGGGACACCTAGAGGACAGCCAGGGCACCCCAGGGACACCCAGGGACACCCAGGGCACCCCAGGGACACGTAGGGGACAGCCAGGGCACCCCCAGGGACACCTAGGAGACAGCCAGGGCCCCCCCAGGGACACCTAGGGGACAGCCAGGGCACTCCAGGGACACCCAGGGCACCCCCAGGGACACCTAGGGGACAGCCAGGGCACCCCAGAGACACCCAGGGCACACCCAGGGACAACTAAGGGACAGCCAGGGCACCCTAGGGACAGCCAGGGCACCTCCAGGGCCACCGAGGGGACAGGCAGGGCACCCCAAGGACACCTAGGGGACAGCCGGGGCACCCCCAGGGACAGCCAGGGCACCCCCAGGGACACTGACGAGACAGCCAGGGCATCCCAGGCACACGTAGGGGACAGCCTGGGCACCCACTGGGACAGCCAGGGCACACCCAGGGACACCTAGGGGACATCCAGGGCACCCCAGGGACACCCAGGGCACCCCCAGGGACACCTAGGGGACCTCCAGGGCACCACAGGGACACCCTGTGCACCTCCAGGGACACCCCGGGCACCCCCAGGGCACCCCAGAGACAGCCAGGGCACCCCCAGGGACACCTAGGGGACAGCCAGGGCACACCCAGGGACACGTAGGGCACAGCCAGGGCACCCTAGGGACAGCCAGGGCACCCCCAGAGACACCAAAAGCACAGCCAGGGCACCCCAGAGACAGCCAGGGCACCCCCAGGGACACCTAGGGGACAGCCAGGGCCCCCCAGGGACACCCAGGGCACCCCCAGGGACACCTAGGGGACAGCCAGGGCACCCCCAGGGACACCTAGGGTGCAGCCAGGGCACCCTAGGGACAGCCAGAGCACCCTCCGGGACACCGAGGGCACAGCCAGGGCACCCCCAGGGACACCTAGGGGACAGCCAGGGCCCCCCCAGGGACACCCAGGGCACCCCCAGGGACACCTAGGGGACAGCCAGGGCATCCCCAGGGACGCCCAGGGCACCCCCAGGGACACCTAGAGGACAGCCAGGGCACCCCAGGCAAACCCAGGGCACCCCCAGGGACACCTAGGGGACAGCCAGGGCACCCTAGGGACAGCCAGGGCACCCCCAGGGACACCTAGGGGACAGCCAGGGCACCCCCAGGGACACCTAGGGTGCAGCCAGGGCACCCTAGGGACAGCCAGAGCACCCTCCGGGACACCGAGGGCACAGCCAGGGCACCCCCAGGGACACCTAGGGGACAGCCAGGGCCCCACCAGGGACACCCAGGGCACCCCCAGGGACACCTAGGGGACAGCCAGGGCATCCCCAGGGACACCCAGGGCACCCCTAGGGACACCTAGAGGACAGCCAGGGCACCCCAGGCAAACCCAGGGCACCCCCAGGGACACCTAGGGGACAGCCAGGGTACCCTAGGGACAGCCAGGGCACCCCCAGGGACACCTAGGGGACAGCCTGGGCCCCACCATGGACACCTAGGGGACAGCCAGGGTACTCCAGGGCACCCCAGGGACACCCAGGGCACCCCAGGGACACGAATGGGACAGCCAGGGCACCCACAGGAACAGCCAGGGCACCCCCAGGGACACCAAGGAGACAGCCAGGGCCCCCCCAGGGACAGCTAGGGGACAGCCAGGGCACCCCAGGGACACCCAGGGCACCCCCAGGGACGCCTAGCGGACCTCCAGGGCACCTCAGGGACACGTACGGGACAGCCAGGGAACCCCAGGGACACCCTGTGCACCCCCAGGGACAGCCAGGGCACCCCCAGGGACACCCTGTGCACCCCCAGGGACACCCAGGGCACCCCCAGGGACACCTACGGGACAGCCAGGGAACCCCAGGGACACCCTGGGCACCCCCAGGGACACCCAGGACACCCCCAGGGACACCTAGGGGACAGCCAGGGCACCCCAGAGACACCCAGGGCACACCCAGGGACACCTAAGGGACAGCCAGGGCACCCTAGGGACAGCCAGGGCACCCCCAGAGACACCGAGGGCACAGCCAGGGCACCCCCTAGGACACTTAGGGGACAGGCAGGGCACCCCCAGGGACACCTAGGAGACAGCCAGGGCCCTCTCAGGGACACCTAGGGGACAGTCAGGGCACTCCAGGGACACCCAGGGCACCCCCAGGGACACGTAGGGGACAGCCAGGGCACCCCCAGGGACACCTAGGGGACAGCCAAGGAACCCCAGAGACAGCCAGGACCTCCCCGGGGACACCTAGGGGACAGGCAGGGCACTCCCAGGGACAGCCAGGGCTCCCCAGAGACACCCAGGGCACACCCAGGGACACCTAAGGGACAGCCAGGGCACCCTAGGGACAGCCAGGGCACCCCCAGGGACACCTAGGGGACAGCCAGGGCACCCCCAGGGACACCCAGGGCACCCCCAACGACACCTAGGGGACAGGCAGGGCACCCCCAAAGACACCGAGGGGACACCCAGGGCACCCCCAGGGACACCTAGGGGACGGCGAGGGCACCCCCGGGGACACCCGGGGCACCCCCAGGGCCGCCTAGGGGACAGCAAGGGCACCCCAGGGACCGCGAGGGCACCCCCAGGGACACGTAGGGGACAGGCAGGGCACCTCCAGGGACACTAGGGGACAGCCAAGGCACTCCAGGGCACCCCAGGGACACCCAGGGCACCCCAGGGACACCTAGGGGACAGCCAGGGCACCCCAGGGCACCCCAGGGACGCCCAGGGCACCCCCAGGGACACCTAGGAGACAGCCAGGGCCCCCCCAGGGACACCTAGGGGACAGCCAGGGCACCCCCAGGGACACGTACGGGACAGCCAGGGAACCCAAGGGACACCCGGTGCACCCCCAGGGACACCCAGGGCACCCCCAGGGACACCTAGGGGACAGCCGGGGCACCCCCAGGAACACCTAGGGGACAGCCAGGGCACCCCAGGGACACCCTGTGCACCTCCAGGGACACCCAGGGCACCCCCAGGGCACCCCAGAGACAGCCAGGGCACCCCCAGGGACACCTAGGGGACAGCCAGGGAACCCCAGAGACAGCCAGGAACCCCCCAGGGACACCTAGGGGACAGGCAGGGCACCCCCAGGGACAGCCATGGCTCCCCCAGGGACAGCCAGGGCCCCCACAGGGACACCTATGGGACAGCCAGGGCTCCCCAGAGACACCCAGGGCACACCCAGGGACACCTAAGGGACAGCCAGGGCACCCTAGGGACAGCCAGGGCACCCCCTAGGACACTTAGGGCACAGCCAGGGCACCCCCAGGGACACTCAGGGCACCCCCAGGGACACCTAGGGGACAGCCGGGGCACCCCCAGGGACACGTACGGGACAGCCAGGGCACCCCAGGGACACCCTGTGCACCCCCAGGGACACCCAGGGCACACCCAGCGACACCTAGGGCACAGCCAGGGCACCCTAGGGACAGCCAGGGCACCCCCAAGGACACCTAGGGGACAGGCAGGGCACCCCCAGGGACACCGAGGGCACTCCCAGGGACACCTAGGGGACAGCCTGGGCACCCCCAGGGACACCAAGGGGACAGCCATGGCTCCCACAGGGACAGCCAGAGCACCCCCAGGGACACCTAGGGGACAGCCAGGGCCCCCCCATGGACACCTAGGGGACAGCCAGGGCACCCCAGGGCACCCCAGGGACACCCAGGGCACCCCAGGGACACGTAGGGGACAGACAGGGCACCCACAGGGACAGCCAGGGCACCCCCAGGGACACCTAGGAGACAGCCAGGGCCCCCCCAGGGACAGCTAGGGGACAGCCAGGGCACCCCAGGGACACCCACGGCACCCCCAGGGACTTCTAGGGGACCTCCAGGGCACCCCCGGGGACACGTACGGGACAGTCAGGGAACCCCAGGGACACCCTGTGCACCCCCAGGGACACCCAGGGCACCCCCAGGGCACCCCAGAGACAGCCAGGGCACCCCCAGGGACACCTAGGGGACAGCCAGGGCCACCCCAGGGTACCTAGGGGACAGCCAGGGAACCCCAGGGACACCGTGTGCACCCCCAGGAACACCCAGGGCACCCCGAAGGACACCTAGGGGACAGCCAGGGAACCCCAGGGACACCCTGTGCACCCCCAGGGACACCTAAAGGATAGCCAGGGCAGCCTAGGGATAGCGAGGGCACCCCCAGGGACACCTAGGGGACAGGCAGGGCGCCCCAGGGCACCCCAGGGACACCCAGGGCACCCCAGGGACACGTAGGGACAGCCAGGGCACCCACAGGGACACCCAGGGCACCCCCAGGGACACCTGGGGGACCTCCAGGGCACCCCCAGGGACACGTACGGGACAGCCAAGGAACCCGAGGGACACACTGTGCACCCCCAGGGACACCCAGGGCACCCCCAGGGACACCTAGGGGACAGGCAGGGCACCCCCAGGGACACCTAGAGGACAGACAGGGCGTCCCCATGGACACCTAGGGGACAGCCAGGGCACCCCAGGGACAGCGATGGCACCCCCAGGGACACGTAGAGGACAGGCATGGCACCCCCAGGGACACCTAGGAGACATCCAGGGCCCCCCCAGGGACGCCTAGGGGACCTCCAAGGCATCCCCAGGGACACGTACGGGACAGCCAGGGAACCCCAGGGACACCCTGTGCACCCCCAGGGACAGCCAGGGCACCCCCAGGGACACCTAGGGGACAGCCAGGGCCCCCCCAGGGACACCTAGGGGACAGCCAGGGAACCCCAGGGACACCCTGTGCACCCCCAGGGACACTCAGGGCACCCCCAGGGACACCTAGGGGACAGGCAGGGCACCCCAGAGACACCCAGGGCACACCCAGGGACACCTAAGGGACAGCCAGGGCACCCTAGGGTCAGCCAGGGCACCCCCAGGGCCACCGAGGGGACAGCCAGGGCACCCCCAGGGACACCTAGAGGACAGGTAGGGCACCTCAGGGACACCTAGGGGACAGCCGGGGCACTGCCAGGGACAGCCAGGGCACCCCCAGGGACACCTAGGGGACAGCCAGGGCACCCCAGGGACACCCTGTGCACCCCCAGGGACACCCAGGGCACCCCCAGGGCACCCCAGAGACAGCCAGGGCACCCCCAGGGACACCTAGGGGACAGCCAGGGCCTCCCCAGGGACACCTAGGGGACAGCCAGGGCCTCCCCAGGGACACCTTGGGGACAGCCAGGGAACCCCAGGGACACCCTGTGCACCCCCAGGGACACCCAGGGCACCCCCAGGGACACCTAGGGGAGAGCCAGGGAACCCCAGGGACACCTAGAGGACAGACAGGGGGTCCTCTGGGACAACTAGGGGACAGCCAGGGCACCCCAGGGACAGCGAGGGCACCCCCAGGGACACGTAGAGGACAGGCAGGGCACCCCCAGGGACACCTAGAGGACAGCCAGGGCACCCCAGGGACACCCAGGGGACAGCCAGGGCACCCTATGGACAGCCAGGGCACTCCCAGGGACACCTAGGGGACAGCCAGGGGCACCCCCAGGGACACCCAGGGCACCCCCAGGGACACCTAGGGGACAGCCGGGGCACCCCCAGGGACACCTAGGGGACAGCCAGGGCACCCCAGGGACACCCTGTGCACCCCCAGGGACACCCAGGGCACCCCCAGGGCACCCCAGAGACAGCCAGGGCACCCCCAGGGACACCTAGGGGACAGCCAGGGCCCCCCAGGGACACCTAGGGGACAGCCAGGGAACCCCAGGGACACCCTGTGCACCCCCAGGGACACCCAGGGCACACCCAGGGACACCCAGGGCACACCCAGGGCACCCTAGGGACAGCCAGGGCACCCCCAAGGACATCTAGGGGACAAGCAGGCCACCCCCAGGGACACCTAGGGGACAGCCAGGGCAGCCTAGGGATAGCGAGGGCACCCCCAGGGACACCTAGGGGACAGGCAGGGCGCCCCAGGGCATCCCAGGGACACCCAGGGCACCCCAGGGACACGAAGGAACAGCCAGGGCACCCACAGGGACACCCAGGGCACCCCCAAGGACACCTAGGGGACAGGCAGGCCACCCCCAGGGACACCGAGGGGACAGCCAGGGCACCCTAGGGACAGCCAGTGCACCCCCAGGGACACTCTGGGCACCCACAGGGACACCATGGGGACAGCCAGGGCACCCCCAGGGACACCTAGGGGACAGGCAGGGCACCCCCAGGGAGACATAGGGGACAGCCAGGGCACCCCGAGGGACACCAGGGCACCCCAGGGACACCTAGGGGACAGCCAGGGCACCCTAGGGAAAGCCAGGGCACCCCCAGGGACACCAAGGGCACAGACAGGGCACCCTAGGGACACCAAGGGGACAGCCAGAGCACCCCAGGGACACCTAGGGGACAGCCAGGGCACCCTAGGGAAAGCCAGGGCACCCCCAGGGACACCTAGGGGACAGCCAGGGCACCCTAGGGAAAGCCAGGGCACCCCCAGGGACACCTAGGGGACAGCCAGGGCACCCCCAGGGACACCAGGGCACCCCCAGGGCACCCCAGGGACCCACAGGGCACCCCCATGGACACCTAGGGGACAGCCAGGGCACCCCCAGGGACACCCAGGGCCCCCCCAGGGTCACCTAGGGGACAGCCAGGGCACCCCCAGGGACACTGACGGGACAGCCAGGGCACCCCCAGCGACGCCTAGGGGACAGCCAGGGCACTCCCAGGGACACTCGGGGCACCCACAGGGACAACATGGGGACAGCCAGGGCACCCCAGGGACACCCAGGGCACTCCCAGGGACACCTAGGGGACAGCCAGGGACACCTAGGGGACAGCCAGGCCCCCCCAGGAACACCTAGGGGACAGCCAGGGCACCCCCAGGGACAGGCAGGGCACCCCCAGGGACACCTAGGGGACAGCCAGGGCACCCTAAAGACAGTCAGGGCACCCCGAGGGACACCGAGGGGAAAGCCAGGGCACCCCCAGAGACATTTAGGGGACAGCCAGGGCACTCCAGGGACACCCATGGCACCCCCAGGGACACCTACGGGACAGCCAGGGCACCCCCAGCGACCCCTAGGGGACAGCCAGGGCACTCCCAGGGACACTATGGGCACCCACAGGGACACCATGGGGAAAGCCAGGGCACCCCAGGACACCCAGGGCACTCCCAGGGACACCTAGGGCACCCCCAGGGACACCTAGGGGAAAGCCAGGGCCCCCCCAGGGACACCTAGAGGACAGCCAGGGCACCCCAGGACACTCAGGGCACCCCCAGGGACAGGCAGGGCACCCCCAGGGACACCTAAGGGACAGCCAGGGCACCCTAAAGAGAGCCAGGGCACCCCCAGGGACACCTAGGGGGACAGCCAGGGCATCCCCAGGGATACCCAGAGCACCCCCAGGGACACCTAGAGCACAGCCAGGGCACCCCAGGCACACCCCAGGGAACTCCCAGGGACACCTAGGGGACAGCCAGGGCACCCTAGGGACAGCCAGGGCACCCCCAGGGACACAGAGGGCACAGCCAGGGCACCCTAGGGACAGCCAGGGCACCTCCAAGGACACCTAGGGGACAGGCAGGCCACCCCCAGGGACACCGAGGGGACAGCCAGGGCACCCCAGGGACACCCTGTGCACCCCCAGGGACACCCAGGGCACCCCCAGGGCACCCCAGAGACAGCCAGGGCACCCCCAGGGACACCTAGGGGACAGCCAGGGCACCCTAGGGACACCAAGGGGACAGCCAGGGCACCCCCAGGGACACCAAGGGGACATCCAGAGCACCCCAGGGACACCCAGGGCACTCCCAGGGACACCTAGGGGACAGCCAGGGACACCTAGGGACAGCCAGGGCCCCCCCAGGGACACCTAGGGGACAGCCAGGGCACCCCCAGGGACAGGCAGGGCACCCCCAGAGACACCTAGGGGACAGCCAGGGCACCCTAAAGACAGTCAGGGCACCCCCAGGGACACCGAGGGGAAAGCCAGGGCACCCCAAGAGACATTTAGGGGACAGCCAGGGCACTCCAGGGACACCCATGGCACCCCCAGGGACACCTACGGGACAGCCAGGGCACCCCCAGCGACCCCTAGGGGACAGCCAGGGCACTCCCAGGGACACTCTGGTACCCACAGGGACACCATGGGGACAGCCAGGGCCCCCCCAAGGACACCTAGGGGAAAGGCAGGGCACCCCCACGGACACCGAGGGGACAGCCAGGGCACCCCCAGGGACACGTAGACGACAGCCATGGCACCCCAGGGACAGCCAGGGCATCCCCAGGGACACCTACGGGACAGCAAGGGCACCCCCAGGGACACCCTGGGCACCCCCAGGGACACGTAGGGGACAGCCATGGCACCCCAGGGACACCCTGGGCATCCCCAGGGACACCTAGGGGACAGCCAGGGAACCCCAGGGACAGCCAGGGCCCCCCCAGGGACACCTAGGGGACAGCCAGGGCATTCCAGGGACAGCCAGGGGACCCCCAGGGACACCTAGGGGACAGCCAGGGCACCCCCAGGGACACCAGGGCGCCCCCAGGGCACCCCAGGGACCCACAGGGCACCCCCAGGGACACCTAGGGGACAGCCAGGGCACCCCCAGGGACACCCAGGGCACCCACAGGGACACCTAGGGGACAGCCAGGGCACCCCCAGGGACACTGATGGGACAGCCAGGGAAACCCCAGAGACCCCTAGGGGACAGCCAGGGTACTCGCAGGGACACTCTGGGCACCCAGAGGGACACCTTGGGGACAGCCAGGGCACCCCAGGAACACCCCGGGCACCCCCAGAGACACCTAGGGGAAGGCAGGACACCCCCAGGGACACCTAGGGGACAGCCAGGGCACCCCCAGGGACATTTAGGGGTCAGCCAGGGCACTCCAGGGACACACAGGACACCCCAGGGACACCAAGGGGACAGGCAGGGCACCCCCAGGGACACTGACGGGACAGCCAGGGCACCCCCAGCGACCCCTAGGGACAGCCAGGGCACTCCCAGGACACTCTGGGCACCCACAGGGACACCATGGGGACAGCCAGGGCACCCCAGGGACACCGAGGGCACTCCCAGGGACACCTAGGACACTCCCAGGGACACCTAGGGGACAGCCAGGGCCCCCCCAGGGACACCTAGGGGACAGCCAGGGCCACCCCCAGGGACAGGCAAGGCACCCCCAGGGACACCTAGGGGACAGCCAGGGCACCCTAAAGACAGCCAGGGCACCCCCAGGGACACCGAGGGGAAAGCCAGGGCACCCCCAGAGACATTTAGGGGACAGCCAGGGCACTCCAGGGACAGCCAGGGCACCCCCAGCGACCCCAAGGGGACAGCCAGGGCACCCTAGCACAGCCAGGGCACCCCTAGGGACACCAAGGGCACAGCCAGGGCACCCTAGGGACAGCCAGGGCACCCTCCGGGACACCTAGGGGACAGGCAGGGCACCCCCAGAGACCCCTAGGGGACAGCCAGGGCCCCCCCAGGGACACCCAGGGCCCCCCCAGGGACACCTAGGGGACAGCCAGGGAACCCCAGGGACAGCCAGAGCCCCCCCAGGGACACCTAGGGGACAGCCAGGGAACTCCAGGGACAGTCAGGGCACCCCCAGGGACACCTAGGGGACAGCCAGGGCACCCCCAGGGACACCCAGGGCCCCCCCAGGGACACCTAGGGGACAGCCAGGGCACCCCCAGGGAGACTGACGGGACAGCCAGGGCACCCCCAGCGACGCCTAGGGGACAGCCAGGGCACTCCCAGGGACACTCGGGGCACCCACAGGGACAACATGGGGACAGCCAGGGCACCCCAGGGACACCCAGGGCACTCCCAGGGACACCTAGGAAACAGCCAGGGACACCTAGGGGACAGCCAGGGCCCCCCCAGGGACACCTAGGGGACAGCCAGGGCACCCCCAGGGTCAGGCAGGGCACCCCCAGGGACACCTAGGGGACAGCCAGGGCACCCTAAAGACAGTCAGGGCACCCCCAGGGACACCGAGGGGAAAGCCAGGGCACCCCCAGAGACATTTAGGGGACAGCCAGGGCACTCCAGGGACACCCATGGCACCCCCAGGGACACCTACGGGACAGCCAGGGCACCCCCAGCGACCCCTAGGGGACAGCCAGGGCACTCCCAGGGACACTCTGGGCACCCACAGGGACACCATGGGGACAGCCAGGGCACCCCAGGGACACCCAGGGCACTCCCAGGGACACCTAGGGAACCCCCAGGGACACCTAGGGGAAAGCCAGGGCCCCCCCAGGGACACCTAGAGGACAGCCAGGGCACCCCAGGGACACCCAGGGCACCCCCAGGGACAGGCAGGGCACCCCCAGGGACACCTAAGGGACAGCCAGGGCACCCTAAAGAGAGCCAGGGCACCCCCAGGGACACCTAGGGGACAGCCAGGGCATCCCCAGGGACACCCAGGGCACCCCCAGGGACACCTAGAGCACAGCCAGGGCACCCCAGGCACACCCAGGGCACTCCCAGGGACACCTAGGGGACAGCCAGGGCACCCTAGCGACAGCCAGGGCACCCCCAGGGACACAGAGGGCACAGCCAGGGCACCCTAGGGACAGCCAGGGCACCTCCAAGGACACCTAGGGGACAGGCAGGCCACCCCCAGGGACACCGAGGGGACAGCCAGGGCACCCCCAAGGACACCTAGGGGACAGGCAGGGCACCCCCAGAGACACTGAGGGCACAGCCAGGGCACCCTAGGGACAGCAAGGACACCCCCAGAGACACCGAGGGAACAGCCAGGGCACCCTGGGGACAGCCAGGGCACCCCCAGGGACACCTAGGGGACAGCCAGGGCACCCTAGGGACAGCCAGGGCACCCCCAGGGACACCAAGGGCACAGACAGGGCACCCTAGGGACACCAAGGGGACAGCCAGGGCGCCCCCAGGGACACCAAGGGGACATCCAGAGCACCCCAGGGACACCCAGGGCACTCCCAGGGACACCTAGGGGACAGTCAGGGACACCTAGGGGACAGCCAGGGCCCCCCCAGGGACACCTAGGGGACAGCCAGGGCACCCCCAGGGACAGGCAGGGCACCCCCAGCGACCCCTAGGGGACAGCCAGGGCACTCCCAGGGACACTCTGGGCACCCACAGGGACACCATGGGGACAGCCAGGGCCCCCCCAGGGACACCTAGGTGACAGCCAGGGCACCCCCAGGGACAGGCAGGGCACCCCCAGAAACACCTAGGGGACAGCCAGGGCACCCTAAAGACAGTCAGGGCACCCCCAGGGACACCGAGGGGAAAGCCAGGGCACCCCCAGAGACATTTAGGGGACAGCCAGGGCACTCCAGGGACACCCATGGCACCCCCAGGGACACCTACGGGACAGCCAGGGCACCCCCAGCGACCCCTAGGGGACAGCCAGGGCACTCCCAGGGACACTCTGGGCACCCACAGGGACATTATGGGGACAGCCAGGGCACCCCAGGGACACCCAGGGCACTCCCAGGGACACCTAGGGCACCCCCAGGGACACCTAGAGGACAGCCAGGGCACCCCAGGGACACCCAGGGCACCCCCAGGGACAGGCAGGGCACCCCCAGGGACACCTAAGGGACAGCCAGGGCACCCTAAAGAGAGCCAGGGCACCCCCAGGGACACCTAGGGGACAGCCAGGGCATCCCCAGGGACACCCAGGGCACCCCCAGGGACACCTAGGGGACAGCCAGGGCACCCTACGGACAGCCAGGGCACCCCCAGGGACACAGAGGGCACAGCCAGGGCACCCTAGGGACAGCCAGGGCACCCCCAAGGACACCTAGGGGACAGGCAGGCCACCCCCAGGGACACCGAGGGGACAGCCAGGGCACCCCCAAGGACACCTAGGGGACAGGCAGGGCACCCCCAGAGACACTGAGGGCACAGCCAGGGCACCCTGGGGACAGCCAGGGCACCCCCAGGGACACCGAGGGCACAGCCAGGGCACCCTGGGGACAGCCAGGGCACCCCCAGGGACACCTAGGGGACAGCCAGAGCACCCTAGGGACAGCCAGGGCACCCCCAGGGACACCAAGGGCACAGACAGGGCACCCTAGGGACACCAAGGGGACAGCCAGGGCACCCCCAGGGACACCAAAGGGACATCCAGAGCACCCCAGGGACAGCCAGGGTACCCCCAGGGACAGCAAGTGGACAGCAAGGGCCCCCCCAGGGACACCTAAGGGACACCCTGGGCACCCCCAGGGACACGTAGGGGACAGCCAGGGCACCACCAGGGACACCCAGGGCACCCCCAGGGACACCTAGGGGACAGGCAGGGCACCCCCAGAGACCCCTAGGGGACAGCCAGGGCACCCTAGGGACAGCCAGGGCACCCCCAGGGACACTGACGGGATAGCCAGGGCACCCCAGGGACACCTAGGGCACAGCCAGGGCACCCTAGTGACAGCCAGGGCACCCTCAGGGACACCGAGGCAACAGCCAGGGCACCCCCAGGGACACCTAGGGGACAGCCAGGGCACCCTAGGGACAGCCAGGGCACCCCCAGGGACACCGAGGGGACAGGCAGGGCACCTTCAGAGACACTGAGGGCACAGCCAGGGCACCCTAGGGACAGCCAGGGCACCCCCAAGGACACCTAGGGGACAGCCAGGGTACCCTAGGGACAGCCAGGGCACCCCCAGAGAAACGGAGGGCACAGCCAGGGCACCCTGGGGACAGCCAGGGCACCCCAGGGACACTAAGGGCACAGCCAGGGCACCCTAGGGACAGCCAGGGCACCCTCAGGGACACCTAAAGGACAGCCAGGGCACCCTAGGGACAGCCAGGGCACCCCCAGGGACACCGAGGGGACAGGCAGGGCACGCCCAGAGACACCTAGGGGACAGCCAGGGCACCCTAGGGACAGCCAGGGCACCCCCAAGGACACCTAGGGGACAGGCATGGCACCCCCAGGGACACCTAGGGGACAGGCAGGGCACCCCCAGGGACACCTAGGGGACAGCCAGGGCCCCCCCAAGGACACCTAGGGGAAAGGCAGGGCACCCCAAGGGACAGCTAGGGGAAGGCCAGGGCACCCCCAGGGACACCAAGGGGACAGCCAGAGCACCCCAAGGACACCCTGGGCATCCACAGGGACACCTACGGGACAGCAAGGGCACCCCCAGGGACACCCTGGGCACCCCCAGGGACACCTAGGGGACAGCCAGGGCATTCCAGGGACAGCCAGGGGACCCCCAGGGACACCTAGGGGACAGCCAGGGCACCCCCAGGGACACCAGGGCACCCCCAGGGCACCCCAGGGACCCACAGGGCACCCCCAGGGACACCTAGGGGACAGCCAGGGCACCCCCAGGGACACCCAGGGCACCCCCAGGGACACCTAGGGGACAGCCAGAGCAACCCCAGGGACACTGATGGGACAGCCAGGGAAACCCCAGAGACCCCTAGGGGACAGCCAGGGCACTCGCAGGGACACTCTGGGCACCCACAGGGACACCTTGGGGACAGCCAGGGCACCCCAGGAACACCCCGGGCACCCCCAGGGACACCTAGGGCACCCCCAGAGACACCTAGGGGAAGGCAGGACACCCCCAGGGACACCTAGGGGACAGCCAGGGCACCCCCAGGGACATTTAGGGGTCAGCCAGGGCACTCCAGGGACACCCAGGACACCCCCAGGGACACCAAGGGGACAGGCAGGGCACCCCCAGGGACACTGACGGGACAGCCAGGGCACCCCCAGCGACCCCTAGGGGACAGCCAGGGCACTCCCAGGGACACTCTGGGCACCCACAGGGACACCATGGGGACAGCCAGGGCACCCCAGGGACACCGAGGGCACTCCCAGGGACACCTAGGACACTCCCAGGGACACCTAGGGGACAGCCAGGGCCCCCCCAGGGACACCTAGGGGACAGCCAGGGCACCCTAAAGACAGCCAGGGCACCCCCAGAGACATTTAGGGGACAGCCAGGGCACTCCAGGGACAGCCAGGGCACCCCCAGCGACCCCAAGGGGACAGCCAGGGCACCCTAGGGACAGCCAGGGCACCCCTAGGGACACCAACGGCACAGCCAGGGCACCCTAGGGACAGCCAGGGCACCCTCCGGGACACCTAGGGGACAGGCAGGGCACCCCCAGAGACCCCTAGGGGACAGCCAGGGCCCCCCCAGGGACACCCAGGGCACCCCCAAGGACACCTAGGGGACAGCCACGGCATCCCCAGGGACACCCAGGGCACCCCCAGGGACACCTAGAGGACAGCCAGGGCACCCCAGGCACACCCAGGGCACCCCCACGGACACCTAGGGGACAGCCAGGGCACCCTAGGGACAGCCAGGGCACCCCCAGAGACACTGAGGGCACAGCCAGGGCACCCTAGGGACAGCCAGGACACCCCCAGAGAGACCTAGGGGACACGCAGGGCACCCCCAGGGACACCGAGGGGGCAGCCAGGGCACCCTAGGGACAGCCAGGGCACCCCCAGAGATACCGAGGGCACAGCCAGGGCACCCTGGGGACAGCCAGGGCACCCCCAGGGACACCAAGGGCACAGACAGGGCACCGTAGGGACACCAAGGGGACAGCCAGGGCACCCCCAGGGACACCAAGGGGACCCCCAGGGACACCTAGGGGACAGCCATGGCACCCCAGGGACAGCGAGGGCACCCCCCAGGGACACCTAGGGGACCTCCAAAGCACCCCAGGGACATGTACGGGACAGCCAGGGAACCCCAGTGACACCCTGTGCACCCCCAGGGACACCAGGGCACCCCCAGGGACACCTAGGGGACAGCCAGGGCCCCCCCAGGGACACCTAGGGGACAGCCATAGCTCCCCCAGGGACAGCCAGAGCACCCCCAGGGACTCCTAGGGGACAGTCAGGGCCCCCCCAGGACAGCTAGGGGACAGCCAGGGCACCCCAGAGACACCCAGGGCACACCCAGGGACACCGAAGGAACAGCCAGGGCACCCTAGGGACAGCCAGGGCACCCCCAGAGACACCGAGGGCACAGCCAGGGCACCCCCTAGGACACTTAGGGGACAGGCAGGGCACCCCCAGGGACGCCGAGGGGACAGCCAGGGCACCCAGGGCAACCCAGGGACAGCCAGGGCACCCTCAGGAGACTGACGAGACAGCCAGGGCACCCCAGGGACACCTAGGAGACAGCCAGGGCCCCCTCAGGACTTCTAGGGGACAGTCAGGGCACCCCAGGGACATCCAGGGCACCCCCAGGGACACGTAGGGGACAGCCAGGGCACCCCCAGGGACACCGAGGGCACAGCAAGGGCACCCTAGGGACAGCCAGGGCACCCCCAGGGACACCTAGGGGACAGCCAGGGCACCCCCAGGGACAGCCATGGCTCCCCCAGGGACAGCCAGGGCCCCCCCAGGGACACCTAGGGGACAGCCAGGGCTCCCCAGAGACACCCAGGGCACACCCAGGGACACCTAAGGGACAGCCAGGGCACCCTAGGGACAGCCAGGGTACCCCCTAGGACACTTAGGGGACAGCCAGAGCACCCCCAGGGACACCTAGGGGACAGGCAGGGCCCCCCCATGGACACCTAGGGGACAGCCAGGGTACTCCAGGGCACCCCAGGGACACCCAGGGCACCCCAGGGACACGAAGGGGACAGCCAGGGCACCCACAGGAACAGCCAGGGCACCCCCAGGGGACACCTAGGAGATAGCCACGGCCCCCCCAGGGACAGCTAGGGGACAGTCAGGGCACCCCAGGGACACCCAGGGCACCCCCAGGGACACGTATGGGACAGCCAGGGCACCCCCAGGGACAGCGAGGGCACCCCCAGGGACACCTAGGGGACCTCCAAAGCACCCCCAGGGACATGTACGGGACAGCCAGGGAACCCCAGTGACACCCTGTGCACCCCCAGGGACACCCAGGGCACCCCCAGGGACACGTAGGGGACAGCCAGGGCACCCCCAGGGACACCTAGGGGACAGCCAAGGAACCCCAGAGACAGCCAGGACCCCCCCAGGGACACCTAGGGGACAGGCAGGGAACCCTAAAGACAGCCAGGGCACCCCCAGGGACACCGAGGGGAAAGCCAGGGCACCCCCAGAGACATTTTGGGGACAGCCAGGGCACTCCAGGGACACCCAGGGCACCCCAGGGACACCTACGGGACAGCCAGGGCACCCCCAGCGCACCCCCAGCGACCCCTAGGGGACAGCCAGGGCACTCCCAGGGACACTCTGGCCACCCACAGGGACACCATGGGGACAGCTAGGGTACCCCAGGGACACCCAGGGCACTCCCAGGGACACCTAGGGTACCCCCAGGGACACCTAGGGGACAGCCAGGGCCCCCCATGGGACACCTAGAGGACAGCCAGGGCACCCCAGGGACACCCAGGCCACCCCCAGGGACATGCAGGGCACCCCCAGGGACACCTAGGGACAGCAAGGGCATCCCAGGGACACCCAGGGCACCCCCAGGGACACCTAGAGCACAGCCAGGGCACCCCAGGCACACCCAGGGCACCCCCAGGACACCTAGGGGACGGCCAGGGCACCCTAGGGACAGCCAGGGCACCCCCAGGGACACAGAGGGCACAGCCAGGGCACCCCCAGGGACAGAGAGGGCACAGCCAGGGCACCCTAGGGACAGCCCGGGTACCCCCAAGGGACACCTAGGGGACAGGCAGGCCACCCCCAGAGACACTGAGGGCACAGCCAGGACACCCCCAGGGACACCCTGTGCACCCCAGGGACACCCAGGGCACCCCCAGGGACACCACGGGAGCTGCCAGGGGCCCCCCCAGGGACACCTAGGGGACAGCCAGGGCAGCCCAGGGACAATCAGGACACCCCCAGGGACACCAAGGGGACCTCCAGGGAACCCCAGGGACACGTACGGGACAGTCAGGGAACCCCACTGACACCCTGTGCACCCCCAGGGACACCCAGGGCCCCCCCAGGGACACCTAGAGGACAGCCAGGGCACCCCCAGGGACACCTAGGGGACAGCCAGGCCCCCCCCCAGGGACACCAGGGCACCCCCAGGACACCACAGGGACCCACAGGGCACCCCCAGGGACACCTAGGGCACAGCCAGGGAACCCCAGGGGACACCCTGTGC
>NW_027095258.1:0-27359 GCF_029207755.1 Chamaea fasciata | reverse complement strand
GGGTGCCCTGGCTGTCCCTTAGGTCTCCCTGGGGGTGCCCTGGCTGTCCCCTAGGTGTCCCTGGGGGTGCGCTGGCTGTCCTTGGGGGCGACGTGGCTATCCACTTGGTGTCCCTGGGGGTTCCCTGGGTGTCCCTGCGGGGGCCCTGACTGTCCCCTACGTGTCCCTGTGGGGGCCCTGGCTGTTCTCGGGGTGCCCTGACGGTCCCCTAGGTGTCCCTGGCATTCCCCAAGGCGTCCCTGGGGGTTACCTGGCTGTCCCCTAGGTGTCCCTGGGGGTGCCCTGGCTGTCCCTGAGGTGCCCTGGCTGTCCCCTAAGAGTCCCTGGGGGTGCCCTGGCTGCCCCTGGGGGTGCCCTGGCTGCCCCTGGGGGTCCCTGGCTGTCTCCTAGGCATCCCTGGGGGTGCACTGGCTGTCCCCTAGGTGTCCCAGGGCTGCCCTGGGTGTCCCTGGGGGTGCCCTGGCTGTACCCTAGGTGTCCCTGTGGTGCCCTGGCTGTCCCTGGGGTTACCCTGGCTGTCCCCTAGGTGTCCCTGGGGGTGCCCTTGCTGTCCCTGTGGGCGCCCTGGCTGTCCCTTATGTGTCCCTGGGGTTGCCCTGCCTGTCCCCTAGGTGTCCCTAGGGGTGCCTTGTCTGTCCCTGGGGGTGCCCTGGCTGTCCCTGTGGGGGCCCTGGCTGTACCCTAGGTGTCCCTATGGTGTCCTGGTTGTCCCTGGGGTTCCCAGGCTGTCCTTTAGGTGGCCGTGGGGGTGCCCTGGCTGTCCACTAGGTATCCCTAGGGTGCCCTGGCTGTCCCCTAGGTGTTCCTGGGGGTGCTCTGGTGTCACTGGGGTGCCCTGGCTGTCCCTTAGGTCTCCCTGGGGGTGCCCTGGCTCTCCCTTGGGGGGCCCTGGCTGTCCCTGGGGGTGCCCTGGCTGTCCCCTAAGGGTCCCTGGGGGTTCCCTAGATGCCCCTGGGGTGCCCTGGCTGTCCCCTAGGTGTCCCTGGGAGTGCCCTGGCTGTCCCTGGGGGTCCCTGGCTGTCCCCTAGGCGTCCCTGAGGGTGCCCTGGCTGTCCCCCAGGTGTCCCAGGGGGTACCCTGGCTGCCCCTGGGGTGCCCTGGCTGTCCCCTAGGTGTCCCTGGGCTGCCCTGGGTGTCCCTGGGGGTGCCCTGGCTGTCCCCTAGGTGTCCCTGGGGGTGCCCTGGGTGTCCCTATCGGGGCCCTGGCTGTCCCCTAGGTGTCCCTGTGGGCGCCCTGGCTGTCCCTTATGTGTCCCTGGGGGTGCCCTGCCTGTCCCCTCGGTGTCCCTAAGGGTGCCTTGTCTGTCCCTGGGGGGGCCCTGGCTGTCCCTGTGGGGGCCCTGGCTGTCTTCTAGGTGTCCCTATGGTGCCCTGGCTGTCCCTGGGGTGCCCAGGCTGTCCTTTAGGTGTCCGTGGGGGTGCCCTGGCTGTCCCCTAGGTATCCCTAGGGTGCCCTGGCTGTCCCTGGGGTGCCCTGGCTGTCCCATAGGTGTCCCTGGGGGTGCTCTGGTGTCACTGGCGTGCCCTGGCTGTCCCTTAGGTCTCCCTGGGTGTGCCCTGGCTCTCCCTTGGGGGGCCCTGGCTGTCCCTGGGGGTTCCCTGGCTGTCCCCTAGGTGTCCCTGGAGGTGCCTTGTCTTTCCCTGGGGGTGCCATGGCTGTCCCTGGGGGTCCCTGGCTGTCCCCTAGGTGTCCCTGGGCTGCCCTGGGTGTCCCTGGGGGTGCCCTGCCTGTCCCCAAGGTGTCCCTTGTCTGTCCCTGGGGGGGCCCTGGCTATCCCTGTGGGGGCCCTGGCTGTCCCCTAGGTGTCCCTGGGGTGCCCTGGCTGTCCCTGGGGTGCCCTGGCTGTCCTTTAGGTGTCCCTGGGGGTGCCCTGGCTGTCCCCTAGGTGTCCCTGCCTCGCTCGTATCCTCGACTCCGCCTTCGGCGCCATGCTGACACCCCTCCCAGTCTGGATCAGTGTGGCCACACCCCCTCCCCTGAGTCCATTAGACCCATCCCAGTTCAGACCAGTAAGGCACCGTGTGCCCACCATCGAGCCCCACACGCCTGCCAGTTCGTCCCAGTCCACTCCCCGTCCATCCCAGTTCTCTCTGATCACCCTCCCAGTGCTCCCAGTCCATCCCAGTCCCGCAGGTGTTGGTGCTTGTGGCTTGATCAGCTGGTGCCTGTCCGCAACGTGGAGCGGGTCAAATGAGGCCTCAGGGGGAGGGGGGGGCGGATTTTGGGGGGTCCTGGGGATCCCGAGTTGTCCTGGAGGGGTTTGGGTGGTTTTGGGGGGTCTGGGGGGAGTCTGAGGGGCTGCTGTGGGTGTTTTGGGGGGGGCTTCGGGAGTTTTGGGCAGCCCATTTGAGGCATCAAAGGAACCTGAGGAGGGTTTTGCGGGCTCCTGGAGGTCGGGGGGGGCCCTGGGGGTGGTTTGGGGGGCACTGGGGGGTTCCAGGCCGTGACCCGCCCCCGTTTTTGACACCCCCCCCGAGCTGTTTCGGTCTCATCGGCGCCCTCCTGAAGCCCAAGGGGGGGTGGGCGCTGGGCCCCCCCCGCTGCCCCCTCCCCCTGCCACCCCCGCGACGCCCTGCAGGTGAGGGACCCCCAAAAACCCCTCCCCGGACCCCAAATTCACCCCTGGGACCCCAAAAAACCCCCAAAACCTCTCCCCGGACCCCAAATTCACCCCTGAGGCCCCAAAAAACCCCCAAACCCCTCCCCATGAACCCCAAATCCACCCCCGGGACCCCCCAAAACCTCCCCAGGACCCCAGATCCACCCCGGGACCCCCAAATCCATTCCTTGGACCCCCAAAAACCCCCAAATCCACCCCTGGGACCCCCCAAAACCTCCCTCCAAACCCCAAATTCACCCCTCGGACCTCCAGAATCCCTCCACAGGACCCCTCAGGGGTCGTTCCCCACGAAAAAGTGCGGGAAACGTGAGGGGAGAAAAAGGGCGGGATCAAGTGGGGGGGATCAATGGAATTTTGGGGGGGGTCAGCGACGCTGAGGGAAGATCAATGGAATATTGGGGGGGCATCAATGACATTGGGGGGGTCAGTGACACTCGGGTGGGGACAATGATGCTGTGGGGGGGTCGATATCAGCTCGGGGGGCGGCCATGGGTTTTTGGGGGGCCGCAACGCAGGCAGCCGTGCTGGGTTTGGAGCGGGGGGGCCCCTTCAACCCCTGGGGATGCCCCGGCTGTCCCTGGGGGGGCCCTGGCTGTCCCCTAGGTGTCCCTGGGGGTGCCCTGGCTGTCCCTGGGGGGGCCGTGGCTGTCCCCTAGGTGTCCCTGGGGGTTCCCTGGGTGTCCCTGCGGGGGCCCTGGCTCTCCCATAGGTGTCCCTTTGGGGGCCCTGGCTGTCCCTGGGGTGCCCTGGCTGTTCCATAGGTGTCCCTGGGGGTGCTCTGGTGTCACCGGGGTGCCCTTGCTGTCCCTTAGGTCTCCCTGGGGGTGCCCTGGCTGTCCCTTGGGGGGCCCTGGCTGTCCCCTAGGTGTCCCTGGGGGTGCCCTGGCTGTCCCCTAGGTGTCCCTGGGGGTGCCCTGGCTGTCCCTTAGGTGTCCCTGGGGGTGCCCTGGGTGTCCCTATCGGGGCTCTGGCTGTCCCCTAGGTGTCCCTGGGGGCGCCCTGGCTGTCCCTGGGGGCGCCCTGGCTGTCCCTTATGTGTCCCTGGGGGTGCCCTGCCTGTCCCCTAGGTGTCCCTAGGGGTGCCTTGTCTGTCCCTGTGGGGGCCCTGGCTGTCCCTGGGGTGCTCAGGCTGTCCTTTAGGTGTCCGTGGGGGTGCCCTGGCTGTCCCCTAGGTATCCCTAGGGTGCCCTGGCTGCCCCTGGGGTGCCCTGGCTGTCCCCTAGGTGGCCCTGGGCTGCCCTGGGTGTCCCTGGGGTTGTCCTGGCTGTCCCCTAGGTGTCCCTGGGGCGCCCTGGCTGTCCCTGGGGTTGTCCTGGCTGTCCCGTTGGTGTCCCTGCGGGTACCCTGGTGTCCCTGGGGGGGCCCTGGCTATCCCCTAGGTGTCCCTGGGGGTGCCCTGTCTGTCCCTTAGGTGCCCCTGGGCGTGACCTTGCTGTCCTTGGGGAAGCCTGGCTGTCCCCTCTGTGTCACTTGGGGTGCCCTGGCTGTCCCTTTGGTTTCCCCGGGGGGGCCCTGGCTTTCCCTGTGGTGGTCCTGGCTGCCCTCTAGGTGTCCCTGGGGATGCCTTGGCTGTCCTTGGGGTAGCATGGCTCTCCCTTATGTGTCCCTAGGAGGCCCCTGGCTGTTCCCTAGGTGTCCCTTGGGGTGCCCTGTCTGTCCTTTAGGTGTCCCTAGGGGTGCCCTGGCTGTCCCTTAGGTCTCCCTGGGGGTGCCCTGGCTGTCCCCTAGGTGTCCCTGGGGGTGCGCTGGCTGTCCTTGGGGGCGACGTGGCTATCCACTTGGTGTCCCTGGGGGTTCCCTGGGTGTCCCTGCGGGGGCCCTGACTGTCCCCTACGTGTCCCTGTGGGGGCCCTGGCTGTTCTCGGGGTGCCCTGACGGTCCCCTAGGTGTCCCTGGCATTCCCCAAGGCGTCCCTGGGGGTTACCTGGCTGTCCCCTAGGTGTCCCTGGGGGTGCCCTGGCTGTCCCTGAGGTGCCCTGGCTGTCCCCTAAGAGTCCCTGGGGGTGCCCTGGCTGCCCCTGGGGGTGCCCTGGCTGCCCCTGGGGGTCCCTGGCTGTCTCCTAGGCATCCCTGGGGGTGCACTGGCTGTCCCCTAGGTGTCCCAGGGCTGCCCTGGGTGTCCCTGGGGGTGCCCTGGCTGTACCCTAGGTGTCCCTGTGGTGCCCTGGCTGTCCCTGGGGTTACCCTGGCTGTCCCCTAGGTGTCCCTGGGGGTGCCCTTGCTGTCCCTGTGGGCGCCCTGGCTGTCCCTTATGTGTCCCTGGGGTTGCCCTGCCTGTCCCCTAGGTGTCCCTAGGGGTGCCTTGTCTGTCCCTGGGGGTGCCCTGGCTGTCCCTGTGGGGGCCCTGGCTGTACCCTAGGTGTCCCTATGGTGTCCTGGTTGTCCCTGGGGTTCCCAGGCTGTCCTTTAGGTGGCCGTGGGGGTGCCCTGGCTGTCCACTAGGTATCCCTAGGGTGCCCTGGCTGTCCCCTAGGTGTTCCTGGGGGTGCTCTGGTGTCACTGGGGTGCCCTGGCTGTCCCTTAGGTCTCCCTGGGGGTGCCCTGGCTCTCCCTTGGGGGGCCCTGGCTGTCCCTGGGGGTGCCCTGGCTGTCCCCTAAGGGTCCCTGGGGGTTCCCTAGATGCCCCTGGGGTGCCCTGGCTGTCCCCTAGGTGTCCCTGGGAGTGCCCTGGCTGTCCCTGGGGGTCCCTGGCTGTCCCCTAGGCGTCCCTGAGGGTGCCCTGGCTGTCCCCCAGGTGTCCCAGGGGGTACCCTGGCTGCCCCTGGGGTGCCCTGGCTGTCCCCTAGGTGTCCCTGGGCTGCCCTGGGTGTCCCTGGGGGTGCCCTGGCTGTCCCCTAGGTGTCCCTGGGGGTGCCCTGGGTGTCCCTATCGGGGCCCTGGCTGTCCCCTAGGTGTCCCTGTGGGCGCCCTGGCTGTCCCTTATGTGTCCCTGGGGGTGCCCTGCCTGTCCCCTCGGTGTCCCTAAGGGTGCCTTGTCTGTCCCTGGGGGGGCCCTGGCTGTCCCTGTGGGGGCCCTGGCTGTCTTCTAGGTGTCCCTAGGGTGCCCTGGCTGTCCCTGGGGTGCCCTGGCTGTCCCATAGGTGTCCCTGGGGGTGCCCTGGCTGTCCCTGGGGTGCCCAGGCTGTCCTTTAGGTGTCCGTGGGGGTGCCCTGGCTGTCCCCTAGGTATCCCTAGGGTGCCCTGGCTGTCCCTGGGGTGCCCTGGCTGTCCCATAGGTGTCCCTGGGGGTGCTCTGGTGTCACTGGCGTGCCCTGGCTGTCCCTTAGGTCTCCCTGGGTGTGCCCTGGCTCTCCCTTGGGGGGCCCTGGCTGTCCCTGGGGGTTCCCTGGCTGTCCCCTAGGTGTCCCTGGAGGTGCCTTGTCTTTCCCTGGGGGTGCCATGGCTGTCCCTGGGGGTCCCTGGCTGTCCCCTAGGTGTCCCTGGGCTGCCCTGGGTGTCCCTGGGGGTGCCCTGCCTGTCCCCAAGGTGTCCCTTGTCTGTCCCTGGGGGGGCCCTGGCTATCCCTGTGGGGGCCCTGGCTGTCCCCTAGGTGTCCCTGGGGTGCCCTGGCTGTCCCTGGGGTGCCCTGGCTGTCCTTTAGGTGTCCCTGGGGGTGCCCTGGCTGTCCCCTAGGTGTCCCTGCCTCGCTCGTATCCTCGACTCCGCCTTCGGCGCCATGCTGACACCCCTCCCAGTCTGGATCAGTGTGGCCACACCCCCTCCCCTGAGTCCATTAGACCCATCCCAGTTCAGACCAGTAAGGCACCGTGTGCCCACCATCGAGCCCCACACGCCTGCCAGTTCGTCCCAGTCCACTCCCCGTCCATCCCAGTTCTCTCTGATCACCCTCCCAGTGCTCCCAGTCCATCCCAGTCCCGCAGGTGTTGGTGCTTGTGGCTTGATCAGCTGGTGCCTGTCCGCAACGTGGAGCGGGTCAAATGAGGCCTCAGGGGGAGGGGGGGGCGGATTTTGGGGGGTCCTGGGGATCCCGAGTTGTCCTGGAGGGGTTTGGGTGGTTTTGGGGGGTCTGGGGGGAGTCTGAGGGGCTGCTGTGGGTGTTTTGGGGGGGGCTTCGGGAGTTTTGGGCAGCCCATTTGAGGCATCAAAGGAACCTGAGGAGGGTTTTGCGGGCTCCTGGAGGTCGGGGGGGGCCCTGGGGGTGGTTTGGGGGGCACTGGGGGGTTCCAGGCCGTGACCCGCCCCCGTTTTTGACACCCCCCCCGAGCTGTTTCGGTCTCATCGGCGCCCTCCTGAAGCCCAAGGGGGGGTGGGCGCTGGGCCCCCCCCGCTGCCCCCTCCCCCTGCCACCCCCGCGACGCCCTGCAGGTGAGGGACCCCCAAAAACCCCTCCCCGGACCCCAAATTCACCCCTGGGACCCCAAAAAACCCCCAAAACCTCTCCCCGGACCCCAAATTCACCCCTGAGGCCCCAAAAAACCCCCAAACCCCTCCCCATGAACCCCAAATCCACCCCCGGGACCCCCCAAAACCTCCCCAGGACCCCAGATCCACCCCGGGACCCCCAAATCCATTCCTTGGACCCCCAAAAACCCCCAAATCCACCCCTGGGACCCCCCAAAACCTCCCTCCAAACCCCAAATTCACCCCTCGGACCTCCAGAATCCCTCCACAGGACCCCTCAGGGGTCGTTCCCCACGAAAAAGTGCGGGAAACGTGAGGGGAGAAAAGGGCGGGAAACGTGAGGGGAGAAAAAGGGCGGGATCAAGTGGGGGGGATCAATGGAATTTTGGGGGGGGTCAGCGACGCTGAGGGAAGATCAATGGAATATTGGGGGGGCATCAATGACATTGGGGGGGTCAGTGACACTCGGGTGGGGACAATGATGCTGTGGGGGGGTCGATATCAGCTCGGGGGGCGGCCATGGGTTTTTGGGGGGCCGCAACGCAGGCAGCCGTGCTGGGTTTGGAGCGGGGGGGCCCCTTCAACCCCTGGGGATGCCCCGGCTGTCCCTGGGGGGGCCCTGGCTGTCCCCTAGGTGTCCCTGGGGGTGCCCTGGCTGTCCCTGGGGGGGCCGTGGCTGTCCCCTAGGTGTCCCTGGGGGTTCCCTGGGTGTCCCTGCGGGGGCCCTGGCTCTCCCATAGGTGTCCCTTTGGGGGCCCTGGCTGTCCCTGGGGTGCCCTGGCTGTTCCATAGGTGTCCCTGGGGGTGCTCTGGTGTCACCGGGGTGCCCTTGCTGTCCCTTAGGTCTCCCTGGGGGTGCCCTGGCTGTCCCTTGGGGGGCCCTGGCTGTCCCCTAGGTGTCCCTGGGGGTGCCCTGGCTGTCCCCTAGGTGTCCCTGGGGGTGCCCTGGCTGTCCCTTAGGTGTCCCTGGGGGTGCCCTGGGTGTCCCTATCGGGGCTCTGGCTGTCCCCTAGGTGTCCCTGGGGGTGCCCTGGCTGTCCCTGGGGGCGCCCTGGCTGTCCCTGGGGGCGCCCTGGCTGTCCCTTATGTGTCCCTGGGGGTGCCCTGCCTGTCCCCTAGGTGTCCCTAGGGGTGCCTTGTCTGTCCCTGTGGGGGCCCTGGCTGTCCCTGGGGTGCTCAGGCTGTCCTTTAGGTGTCCGTGGGGGTGCCCTGGCTGTCCCCTAGGTATCCCTAGGGTGCCCTGGCTTTCTCTTGGGGGACCCTGTCTGTCCCCTAGGTGTCCCTGGGGGCGCCCTGGGTGTCCCTGGGGGTGCCCTGGCTGTCCCTGGGGATGCTCTGGCTGTCCCTGGGGGTGCCCTGGCTGTCCCTTAGGTGACCCTGGGGGTGCCCAGGCTGTCCCTGGGGTGCCCTTGCTGTCCCCTAAGTGTCCCTGGGGGTGCCCTGGCTGTCCCCTAGGTGTCCCTGGGTGTCCCTGGGCATGCCCAGGCTGTCCCGTAGGTGTCCCTGGGGGTGCCCTGGCTGTCCCTAAGGTATCCCTGAGGGTGCCATGGGTGGCCCTGGGGGTGCCCAGGCTTTCCCCTAGGTCTCCCTGGGTGTCCCTGGGCATCCCCAGGCTGTCCCCTAGGTGTCCCTGGGGGTTCCCTGGGTGTCCCCTAGGTGTCCCTGGAGGTGCCCTGGCTGTCTCTGGGGGGCCCTTGCTGTCCCCTAGATGTCCCTGGGGGTGCCCTGGGTGTCCCTGGGGGTTCCCTGGGTGTCCCCTAGGTGTCCCTGGGGGTGGCCTTGCTGTCCCCTAGGTGTCCCTGGGGGTTCCCTGGGTGTCCTCTAGGTGTCCCTGGGGGTGCCCTGGGTGTCCCTGGGGTGCCCTTGCTGTCCCCTAGGTGTCTCTGGGAGTGCCCTGGCTGTCCCTTAGGGTTCCCTGGGGATGCCCTGGCTGTCCCCAAGTGTCCCTGAGGGTGCCCTGGCTGTCCCTGGGGCGCCCGGGCTGTCCCCTAGGTGTCCCTGGGGGTGCCCTGGGTGTCCCTGGGGATGCCCTGTTTGCCTCCTAGGTGTCCTTTGGGGTGCCCTGGGTGTCCCTGGGGGTGCCCTGGCTGTCCTCTAGGTGTCCCTGGTGGGGCCCTGGTGTCCCTAGGGTGCCCTGGCTATCCCCTAGGTGTCCCTGGGGGTTCCCTGGGTGTCCCCTAGGTGTCCCTGGTGGTGCCCTGGCTGTCCCTGGGGTGCCCTTGCTGTCCCCAAGGTGTCCCTGAGCGTGGCCTGGCTGTCCCTGGGGTGGCCAGGGAGTCCCTAGGGTGCCCTGGCTATCCCCTAGGTGTCCCTGGGAGTGCCCTGGCTGTCCCTGAGGTGCTCTTGCTGTCCCCTAGGTGTCCCTGGGGTTACCTGGGTGTCCCCTATCTGTCCCTGGGGGTTTCCTGGGTGTCCGTGGGGGTGCCCTGGGTGTCCCTGGGGATGCTCTGGCTGTCCCTGGGGGGGCCCTGGCTGCCCCTGGTGTGGCCGTGGCTGTCCCTGGGGTTGCCCTGGCTGTCCCCTAGGTGTCCCTGGGGGTGCCCTTGCTGTCCCTGGGGTGCCCTTGCTGTCCCCTAAGTGTCCCTGGGGGTGCCGTGGCTGTCCCCTAGGTGTCCCTTGGGGTCCCCGGCTGTCCCGTCGGTGTCCCTGGGGGTGCCCTGGGTGTCCCCTAGGTGTCCCTGGGGGTGCCCTGGCTGTCCCTGGGGTGCCCTGGCTGTCCCTTAGGTGTCTTTGGGGTGCCCTGGCTGTCCCCTAGGTGTCCCTGTCTCGCCCGGATTCTCGACTCCGTCTTCGGCGCCATGCTGACACCCCTCCCAGTCTGGATCAGTGTGGCCACACCCCCTCCCCTGGGTCCATTAGACCCATCCCAGTTCAGACCAGTAAGGCACCGTGTGCCCACCATCGACCCCCACACGCCTGCCAGTTCGTCCCAGTCCACTCCCCGTCCATCCCAGTTCTCTCTGATCACCCTCCCAGTGCTCCCAGTCCATCCCAGTCCCGCAGGTGCTGGTGCTTGTGGCTTGATCAGCTGGTGCCTGTCCGCAACGTGGAGCGGGTCAAATGAGGCCTCAGGGGGAGGGGGGGGCGGATTTGGGGGGGTCCTGGGGGTCCCGAGTTGTCCTGGAGGGGTTTGGGGGCTTTTGGGGGGCCTGGGGGGAGTCCTGGGGGCTGCTTTGGGTGTTTTTGGGGGATCTTCGGGAGGTTTGGGCGGCCCATTTGAGGCATCAAAGGAACCTGAGGAGGGTTTTGCGGGCTCCTGGAGGTCGGGGGGGCCCTGGGGGTGGTTTGGGGGGCACTGGGGGGTTCCAGCCCGTGACCCCCCCCCGTTTTTGACCCCCCCCCGAGCTGTTTCGGTCTCATCGACGCCCTCCTGAAGCCCAAGGGGGGGTGGGCGCTGGGCCCCCCCCGCTGCCCCCTCCCCCTGCCACCCCCGCGACGCCCTGCAGGTGAGGGACCCCCAAAAACCCCTCCCCGGACCCCAAATTCACCCCTGGGACCCCAAAAAACCCCCAAAACCTCTCCCCGGACCCCAAATTCACCCCTGAGGCCCCAAAAAACCCCCAAACCCCTCCCCATGAACCCCAAATCCACCCCTGGGACCCCCCAAGACCTCCCCAGGACCCCAGATCCACCCCGGGACCCCCAAATCCATCCCTTGGACCCCCAAAAACCCCCAAATCCATCCCTGGGACCCCCCAAAACCTCCCTCCAAACCCCAAATTCACCCCTCGGACCTCCAGAATCCCTCCACAGGACCCCTCAGGGGTCGTTCCCCACGAAAAAGTGCGGGAAACGTGAGGGGAGAAAAGGGCGGGAAACGTGAGGGGAGAAAAAGGGCGGGAAACGTGAGGGGAGAAAAAGGGTGGGATCAAGTGGGGGGGATCAATGGAATTTTGGGGGGGGTCAGCGACGCTGAGGGAAGATCAATGGAATATTGGGGGGGCATCAATGACATTGGGGGGGGTCAGTGACACTCGGGTGGGGATCAATGATGCTGTGGGGGGGTCGATATCAGAGGTTATCAGAGGAAATCGCCGCCGCCGTCCTCCCGTGCCCAGAGCCCCGGCAGGACCCCAGCGCAGCTCCGGCTGCAGGAGGAGCAGGAGCGGCTCCTTCCGCCCGCCGCGATCCCGGTCCCGATCCCGACCCCAACGCCAGCCCGGTCCTCAGGTCCCGAGACCCATAGCCCGCCCGCCGGGGGGGGCCGCACCGCTCGGGAGCCGCAGCCGACAGTGACAGGACCCGAACCAGAACGCCCGGTCCCATTCCCGGCCCCGCCTGGCTCCGCGCAGGGCCGCGAGCAACCTCGGCTCGGCTCAGCTGTGAGGGGCGGGGCGGGGCCGCGGGCGATGGTCCCGTCCCCATCCCGGGCAGCGCGTGGCGCCGGGGCGGGCTCGGGGCGGAGCCGGGGCGGGCTCGGGGCGGAGCCGGGGCTCTGTGAGGCGGGGCCCGGAGGCAGCCGGGGCCGGGCAGTACCGGGGGCGCGGCTTCAGGGGCGCGGGGCGGGTCCCAAGTGCACGGCGCCGGGACCCCACCGGGGCGTTCCACACCGAGCCCATAGAGCAGCAGCTACTTCCGCCACCCTTTTGAATCCCCGCGATTGGCGGGCTCGCTGAGGCATCGGCAGTGCTGATTGGACAGCGGGCCCCGGGAACCGCCCCCGCCCCCCGGCCCGCGCTGAGGGCCCGGGGCCTCCGCCCTCAGACCGGCTCCGGCTCCAACCCGGCCCGGGCTCTGCTCCGGTCCCCCCGGCCCGCCCTGAGGGCCCGGGGGCTCTGCCCCGAGACCGGCCTCGCCCCTCCCCGCCTCGCCCTGTAGTAGATTTCTGTTTGGTTTGTGGGAAGAAACAGGTGTGAGAAGTGAGATTTGTGCTGGAGAGGTGCTGCTGGGAAGAAAGGATGGAGTAAATCTGCTCCGAGGATGTGCGATGAAGAATTCAGGGTCAGAGGTGGGCAGTATTTATAAACTGTCTCCATATTTCCCTGTATCTCTGGGTGTTTGGATTTAGCCTGGGATTGTCAGCTAAGTTATAAACAAGCCAACCCGGCTACTGAACTCCCAATGAACATTTGGAACCCTTGCACAGAAAGACAAGGTAGTGATGATTCCAAAGGAGAAAATGTAAATGAAGGGTAACGATTGCTGGGAAATTTCCTTAGGAATTGTGAACCTCACACAAACGGAATTTAGGAGGTGGAATCCCAGTTTCAGCCTTGGGCACGTGCAGGAGCAGAGGGATCCTTATTCACAGCAAGGAAAGCCCGGTGCCCCAGCGTGTCAGTGCACACAGTGCAATGTCCAGGAAATGAGCAGCAGGGACTGGCAGCAGCTGCAGGTGAGAGCTGTCACAGGATGATTGAGGGGACAGAGCAGCCCCAGGTGAGAGCTGTCACACTGATGAGGGGACAGAGCAGCCCCAGGTGAGAGCTGTCACACTGATGAGGGGACAGGTGGAAGCTGTAAAGGATAACGAGGGGGCGGGTCCTGCCAGCACTGCTTTAAGAGGGGAGCCCGAGCTCAGTTTGGCACGGAGCTGCGGGAGGAGAGGGGTTTATGCTGGGCTCCCAGGTGAGGCTCATGGAAGGATGGTGAGTTCATCTCACAGGGGCTGGGGGAGGCCTTGGGCGTGGGACATTACTTCAGGAGGTGCTGAGGGACAAACCTTTGTGCCGAGCAGCAGCAGCACAAAAGGTTGAAATAAGTTTTGGTTTGGCATGTAGTGATGGGATTGGCGTCTATGGTGTGCTAGTGTTGTCTAAAGGTTTAAACTTTAATGTTTGTTTTTAAAGTTTTAAGTTAATGAAAGTATATAGGTTGCAAGACATGGGCTTTTTCCTTTTTATTTGGCTAGCGGGAGGTCTTTAACTTTGGGGGGGCTCTGAGTATATGTTCTGGAGTATTATTAGGGGGATTGGACATGGGGTTGTTTTTATTATATTCAGTAGTTTGACTAGGGGTGATAAGAGTTGGCTTTTTTTGCTGGAATTTTTTTGGGGTTGTCTGTTTGAAAATTTATGTATTCGTGCAGTTAAGTGTAGTGGTGTTTCCGGTGTAACTCTTCAGCATATGTTATTGTTTGTGTGTTTGAGGTGGTCCACTTGTCTTATGCCCTGACCGATTGGCCAACAGATCTGCTGAGATCATACATCGATGTTTGTTTTATTTCTTGTAGCCGAATAAGAGACAGCAGCCTGGTGACAGCAGGAAATTCCCAGAGGGCGAGGCGGCCTTCTGTGGCACCCGACATGGATTCTCATCCCCAGACGTCCAAGAGATAAGTGGAGGGTTCAGAGCCACAGAGGGGATGAAAGTGGGGTGCTGGGTCAGGACTTGTCAGGAGGGGTTTTTGAGTCAGGTTTGGAGATAGGGATGTCCAAGATGTGCCAATTGAGAGTACAGGTGTACCAGCCCGACCCCACCCCTAACCCAAACCCGAAGGAGTAGCCCTAAAGACATGCCCGTTTCCCTGAGAGCAGGTACAGGCAGGAGCCCTTATGCAGGACAATGCCAGAAGGCCTGGCTGCGAGGTGTAGGGCTCTAAAGAAGTTGGGTTTAGAAGGGGGGAGGTGTAGCCACACACACAGAGGCTGAGGTAAAGGACTCAAGGACTAGAGGACACACGGTGAAAACCAGGGGAACAGGCTAGGATACAAGTCAGAGTACAGGTGTAGCGGCCCTCACAGCACTGCTACCAGCACACTTCCCCTGAGAGCAGGTGCAGGCAGCAGCCCTAGTGCAGGAACACACCAGAAGCTCTGACATGTGCAGACACTGTCAGGCTAGGGCCAGGCAGGAAGCGATAGTGGGGAGCAGGATCCAGCAGGGCTGGGGATAACGGGGGTTTCCCGCCCCACCCACCCTGGGATTCCCTGTCTCTCCGCAGCCGGTGGAAGTGCTCCTGATTTCCCTCTCGAGGCGGCGGTTGGTAAGGCTTCGTGCCTTTTGCCACCGCAAAGAGTTTGTCTCTGTCAGCCTCTGCCCTGTCTCAGGGCCACGTTTCTTAGGGTAGGCAGGGAACAACTGTGGATGTACCTGTCCTGCGTGCGGGACAGCTCTTGGGACCCTAACGGTGCAGAGCGTCCCCGGCTGCAAGGTCTAGGGCTCTAAAGAAGCAGGGTTCAGAAGGGGGGAGGTTACAGTGATACACACAGAGGCTGAGGTAAAGGACTCAAGGCCTAGAGAACACACAGTGAAAATCAGGGGAACAGCCTAGGATACAAGTCAGAGTACAGGTATCCCGGCCCTCACAGCACTGCTTCCAACACTGTTTCCCTGAGAGCAGGTGCCGGCAGCAATCCTAATGCAAGACAAGGCCAGAAGTCCTGAGAGGTGCAGGCAGTAACCCTAAGCTAGGGCCAGGCAGGAAGTGACAGTGGTGGGGCAGAGTCCACAGGGTTGAGGTTCACCGGGGATGTCCACCCTGCGTTCCTGTCCTGCTCTAACCGGGGATGCTCACAGCCCTAATGGAGGCCACGGTGGGTGGGCTCAGTGTCAGTAATGCCTCTAAGGCTTTGGCGCTGCGAGCGTCGGCCTCCGAGCTCAGCTGAAGCACGCACGGGGCCCGAGGACCCGGTCCTGCTTAAGAGACGGTGAGTAGCAGAGCTGCTGGGTTTTGGCTGATGTGCAGCTAAGATTATGCTTTGATATTTGGTTTTCTTTATTGTAGCTGACTAGGAGACAGCAGCCCAGTGACAGGAGGAATTTCCCAGAGGCATAGGCGGCCTTCTTTGGGGCCCAGCGTGGATTCACCTCCCCAGACGTCTGAGAGATAAGTGGAGGGCTCGGAACTAGGGAGGGGATGAAAGCGGGGTACCAGGGCAGGGGTCAGCGGGAGGGATTTTTCGAGTCGGGTTTGGAGATGGGGATGTCCCAGATGTGACCCCTTAGGCTACATGAAGGGAGAGTCTCATTCTGGATCACAGTGCTGAGGTGTGCAGGGCAGAGCAGTCCTGGTGTGTGTTGTGTCTGTTGTGCACTCTGTGTCTTTTGGGTGTCGTGTCTTTCATGTCTTTTCCCTTAGCCCTTCGAGGGATGTATCAAAAATCCTGGTATCAGTCGTAGCATTTCTGATCTCTGCATTCCTCAGCCAGGTGCCTTTGTCTCAGCTGCTCGGACACTCATCAGAATCCATCTCTCTTCACAAGCATCCAGTCCGATGCCTTTTCAGGTCTTGTTCTGAGCTGTATTGACAGCCGTGCACCGCCCTGATCCATTCCGGCGGGTTAGGTCTTGTGAGATTGCAAAGACAGGTCGAGGATTCTGACTGTAGAATTCTCGGGCATCCATCTCTGCGTTTCTTGGCATAAGTCATCCCGATGGCATCTTGTTCCTGCAGGGTTCTCTGAGCCTGGCCAGCTCACCTTCCGTCTCACCTCGGTCATCTCATCCCGAGTTCTCTGGACCCTCAGGGTCATTCTTCTTGCCCAGAGTTTTCTGTCCCTGTTGTGTCCCCTCGTTTGTCCTGTGCTGTGTCACGGGTGTTGGTGTGTGTTTGGCCCGGAGCTGCTCTGCCTTGCTGCTCAGTCTGGGTGTAGGGGTACGAGGGTAATAGTCCTGGGGGCTTGAAATTTGTGATGTGGGGTGTAGTTAGACTGTAGAGGGTATTCCTAGATTGCCACAAGATGTGTGGAGCTGTCAAGGTATCCTGCAGCACTCTGACTTTTGTCCGGACTTTCTTTCAGATGCAGAGAGATGAAATCCGTGGCAGAGCCCCCCATTCTGGGTGAGGGGGCTCCCCTGAGAAGGTCAGTCCCTGTTTTGATTTGCAGGGGAGGTGTAAATGATGGCCATGTTACAGCTCTGTTCTTTGTCTTTATTTTTAGGTGGTAAAGCCGGATCTCAGCAGTCAAGCTGACGTGGGCGAGGTGAGCAGTGACGGGTGGACAGAAGCCGTTGCTATTGTTCAAACCTCACTCGCTGGTGCAACTCTAAGCCTCCGTTATTGTGTGTTTTAGGGAGTCCACTCGCAGGAGGCCGAGCTCCCCTCTCACCAACCGGACGACAGACCCGGGTCACCTCACCCGTGAGCCCTCCGGGAGCATTCCAGGAGTCTGTGATGGAGCCTTGATCTTCTCCTCGGGAAGGCCCCATCCAGGTAGGCTTGGATAGCGGGCGAGGAGTTGAGGTGAGTCAGGGAGGAGGAGGAGGGATGGTCCCCTCAAGTTCCAGCGCTGCCACGTCACCTTGTCTGCTCTTTACCCAGGCAGACCCTGCGACGCCGGCGTTGGCCTCTGAGCGCAGCTGAAGCACGGGGCCGAGGACATAGGCAAGCTTAGGAGACAGTGAGTAGCAGAATTGTCGGGTTTTGGGTGATGGGCTGCTAAGATCACGCATTCATGTTTGGTTTTCTTTGTTGTAGCTGACTAAGAGACAACAGCCCGGCGACAGCAGGAGTTTCCCTGAGGGAGAGGTGGCCTTCTTTGGACCTGGCAGCGTTTTGCCTCCCTGGATGCCTGAGAGATAAGTGGAGGGTGATGGCTCACAGAGGGGATGAAAGCAGGATGCCAGGGCAGGGATCACCAGGAGGGGTTTTTTAAGTCAGATTTGGAGTTGGGGGCACCAAGATGTGACCCCTTAGGCTACATTAAGGGAAAGTCTCATTTTTCATTTCAGTGCTGAGGTGTGCAGGGCAGAGCAGTCCTGGTGTGTGTTGTGTCACTTGTCTGTTGTGCACTCTGTGTCTGTTTGGTGTCTTGTCTTTTCCTTTTGTCCTTTGAGGGGCCTATCAAAACCCCTGGCATCAGTCTTAGCATTTCTGATCTCTGTGCTCCTCAGCCAGGTGCCTTTGTCTCAGCTGCTCGGACACTCATCAGAATCCATCTCTTCACAAGCATCCAGTCCGATGCCTTTTCAGGTCTTGTTCTGAGCTGTATTGACAGCCGTGCACCGCCCTGATCCATTCCGGCGGGTTAGGTCTTGTGAGAAATGCAAAGGCAGGTAGAGGATTCTGACCGTAGGATTCTCGGGCATCCATCTCTGCATTTCTTGGGATAAGTCATCCCGATGGCATCTTGTTCCTGCAGGGTTCTCTGAGCCTGGCCAGCTCACCTTCCATCTTACCTCGGTCATCTCATTCCGAGTTCTCTGGACCCTCAGGGTCATTCTTCTTGCCCAGAGTTTTCTGTCCCTGTTGTGTCCCCTCGTTTGTCCTGTGCTGTGTCACGGGTGTTGGTGTGTGTTTGGCCCGGAGCTGCTCTGCCTTGCTGCTCAGTCTGGGTGTAGGGGTACGAGGGTAATAGTGCCGGGGGCTTGAAATTTGTGATGTGGGGTGTAGTTAGACTGTCGAGGGTATTCCTAGATTTCCACAAGATGTGTGGAGCTGTCAAGGTATCCTGCAGCACTCTGACTTTTGTCTGAACTTTGTTTCAGATGCAGAGAGATGAAATTTATGGCAGAGCCCCCCATCCTGGGTGAGGGGGCTCCCCTGAGAAGGTCAGTCCCTGTTTTGATTTGCAGGGGAGGTGTAAATGATGGCCATGTTACAGCTCTGTTCTTTGTCTTTATTTTTAGGTGGTGAAGCCGGATCTCAGCAGTCAAGCTGACGTGGGCGAGGTGAGCAGTGACGGGTGGACAGAAGCCGTTGCTATTGTTCAAGCCTCACTCGCTGGTGCAACTCTAAGCCTCCGTTATTGTGTGTTTTAGGGAGTCCACTCGCAGGAGGCCGAGCTCCCCTCTCACCAACGGGACGACAGACCCGGGTCACCTCACCCGTGAGCCCTCCGGGAGCATTCCAGGAGTCTGTGATGGAGCCTTGATCTTCTCCTTGTGAAGGCCCCATCCAGGTAGGCTTGGATAACAGGCGAGGAGTTGAGGTGAGTCAGGGAGGAGAAGGAGGGATGGTCCCCTCAGGTTCCAGCGCTGCCACGTCACCTTGTCTGCTCTTTACCCAGGCAGACCCTGCGACGCCGGCGTTGGCCTCTGAGCGCAGCTGAAGCACGGGGCCGAGGACACAGGCAAGCTTAGGAGACAGTGAGTAGCAGAATTGTCGGGTTTTGGGTGATGGGCTGCTAAGATCACGCATTCATGTTTGGTTTTCTTTGTTGTAGCTGACTAAGAGACAACAGCCCGGCGACAGCAGGAGTTTCCCTGAGGGAGAGGCGGCCTTCTTTGGCACCCGACGCAGATTCTCATGCCTGGACGTCTGAAAGATAAGTGGAAGGCTTGGTGCTACAGAGGGGGGGGGTCACTGGGAGGGACTTGAGTCAGGTTTGGGAGATGGGGATGTCCAAGACATGACTCCTGAGGCTACATCAAGGGATAGTCTCATTTTGGATCTCATTTTGAAGGGTTCAGGGCAGAGCAGTCCTGGCGTGTCTTGTGTTACTTGTCTGTTGCGCACTCTGTGTCTTTTGGGTGTCGTGTCTTTCATGTCTTTTCCCTTAGCCCTTCGAGGGATGTATCAAAACCCCTGGCATCAGTCTTAGCATTTCTGATCTCTGCATTCCTCAGCCAGGTGCCTTTGTCTCAGCTGCTCGGACACTCATCAGAATCCCTCTCTCTTCACAAGCATCCAGTCCGATGCCTTTTCAGGTCTTGTTCTGAGCTGTACTGACAGCCGTGCACCGCCCTGATCCATTCCGGCGGGTTAGGTCTTGTGAGAATGCAAAGGCAGGTAGAGGATTCTGACCGTAGGATTCTCGGGCATCCATCTCTGCATTTCTTGGGATAAGTCATCCCGATGGCATCTTGTTCCTGCAGGGTTCTCTGAGCCTGGCCAGCTCACCTTCCATCTTACCTCGGTCATCTCATTCCGAGTTCTCTGGACCCTCAGGGTCATTCTTCTTGCCCAGAGTTTTCTGTTCCTGTTGTGTCCCCTCGTTTGTCCTGTGCTGTGTCACGGGTGTTGGTGTGTGTTTGGCCCGGAGCTGCTCTGCCTTGCTGCTCAGTCTGGGTGTAGGGGTACGAGGGTAATAGTGCCGGGGGCTTGAAATTTGTGATGTGGGGTGTAGTTAGACTGTAGAGGGTATTCCTAGATTGCCACAAGATGTGTGGAGCTGTCAAGGTATCCTGCAGCACTCTGACTTTTGTCCCAACTTTGTTTCAGATGCAGAGGCATGAAATCTGTGGCAGAGCCCCCCATCCTGGGTGAGGGGCTCCCCTGAGAAGATCGATCGCTATTCAAGGTGAGAGTCACAGATTTCACATTTATTGGCACTCCAGTGCAGGCCACCTGCGTTTACAGCTTCAAACAAGTGAGTCCCTTGGTAAACCCCCTGGGCAGCAGCTGGAGCCTGCTCCAGGCTGGGCTGAGGGAGCAAACACTTGTGGCTGACACAGCTCCACACTGAGGGTACTTGGGAAAACACCTGCCTTGTCCTGGATTGTTTTTTTTTTTTGAGCTTTTGACAAGGTTTTAATCATCACCTTGGTAAAAATAAATGGTAAGGACTGAAAACATGAGAGGCTGGCAGGTTATGCTCATGAATGAGAACTTTTTTTTTAAATAACTGTGCGGCCTATATCCTATTTTTGAGACTCTCTTTTTTGGCTGACTTTACTGTAAAAAATCTAATTTTAATTTAGCTGCCTCAATAATGAATTTATTGTACAAATATGTTCTAGCGTCAGGAGCTTAAAGTAGTAACACCAACATGCCACCTCTGGAATAAATCCCTGCGTCTCCTCAGACCTACTGGTTTGCAGTACAGTTTGTACACCTTTCGCTGCAGCTGTGGTTCTTAATAACTGGAAGTCCATGGATTCTGGGCGATTCCCATAAGTTCTCCTATTTTGTAGGAGCTGCACGGTGAGGTCAGCATTCTGAGGGAGGCCCTGGCACAGCTGCCAAGGGCAAGGAACGTGGAGCATCCCGGGGCTTCTCCCACCCGAGTTTCTCCCGGAGCGTGCTGCGTGTCATGCCGGATGTTTAACCCGGGTTTGGGGTGTTCTCCTGCAGTCCCAGCTCTGACTGCTGCCCCTGAGCCCCGGCCTTGCTCGGTCCCAGCACTGAACCTGGCAGGTGGGTGTGCTTTTCCAGCCCTTGAATCCCACGGGCAATCCCAGATTCCCGGAGCTCCCCGAGGCACAGCCTGGCCTCCCTCCCTGGGAGCTGCATTTCAATCTGCCTGGACCAACTCTCTGTTTGAGACTTTATTCCTGTTGTTTTTCCTCTTGCAGGTTGTGGGCAAAAAGGAGAGAGCCAGTAGGAAGTGAAGCCACTGGAAGGCCTTATCCCAGTCCAAGGTTCCCACTTTTCTTTCTGACTCCTGGATAATTGCCTGGCCATAACTGGACAGAGACTGTCAGTTTGATTTCCTGCCTTTTCCAATAAATCCTTGCTTTCAGCTGGAGTGTATTCCTGGTGTCATCCCCCTCCTCGTCCATGGATTTGTAAATAAAAGTCCTGACTTTTGCCAAGTCAAATTTTGTTACTGCAGGAAGTGTGGTGCTTTTGTTCTACTGAAACTTCCCAACTCTGCTGAGAGTTTCCGATGTCAAATCCAAGTAAGATTGGAATTTCTTTGCATTGTTACTCCCACAAAACACAGATCATTCTTGGATAGGAGTAACTGGACCTGTTGAATTCCCACTTCCCTTTAAATTAGAGCAGAGGAAGCAGATTTTAAATCATCATTCCATGAACTTTCACCAACTTCATGACTCTTGCGAAAGTTTTCAATGTTAGAAATTCCTGAGCTTGTTTTCCAGGCAGGCTTGGATTTAGATGTCATTCCTTCCTTTTATTTGAAGGAATAACTCTGATTTTCTCTCTGATTTTAGTAAGGGAATATTTATTTATTCCAATTTTCCATTCTAATTGGAATTTTTGTACCTTGTAGAGCGCATTTCCAAGGAAATTTACCCAGTTAATGTTGGTAAATCAGGAATTGTACAGCACTATCTCCACAAAATTCTGTGAATTCCCAAAAAAACTTTGAAGTATTTATTTGCCACGATTCATCTCTTTGTAAAGTTCAATTTACTGCATTTTTAATTACATAAATGCCATTAAAACCTGAATCCAGGTCTAGTTGCTGTTCCTTGGACACAAGGGGCTGGTTCTTTCCTACCTTGGCACATTTGGGTGTTTGTCCAAAATGAGCTTCCCACTAAAATAGAATTTGTTTCCAAGCAAAAGTGGGAATTGTCTAGAAAACCTTATGTTCTGGGGGGCACTGGGTTTGTTTCCCTTATTGCTGCATAATTGAGGAAAGCCATGGCGCTTTTTTAGGCAGTGGCAGGAGGTGAGAGCTGCATTTATTTAATTTTGTATTTTATTTTTTGTTATTTTTGTATTTTTATGCTCTTTTGTTGTGGTTTCTTATGTTGCGTTTTGTGGTTTTTCAAAGACTTTTTCTTCCTTTTTTTAATTTTTATATTTTTTTCTTTAGCTATTTATTTACTTGTTAAAACTACTTTTAGTTTTTTATTTTAATTTTTTGTTTAAATTTTTTTCCCACTTTTTTGTTACTTTGAAATTTTTTTCTTTTGGTATTTTAATTTTATTTATTATTTTCTATAGTTTTGGTTTATTTTTTCATGTTTTCTTTGTTCCTTTTTTTTCCCCCCATACTCTTTCTTCCCCCGGGCGCCTGGGGGTTTGGCTGTTGGCAAGAAAGATGAGAAATGACCTCCGTGCCCGCTGGACGTCGGGATGTCATAGAGAGCGCAGTTGGCAAAAGCTCTGTATTTTCTGCTCCATAAAACTCCTGAAGGGAGGAAGCTGTGACCACCGTGGTGCCGTTTTTTCCTTCCCAGCCCCGACCAGGTCTCCTCCTACCCGTGCACAGTGTTACCAGCAGCAGCCTGCTGTCCAGGCTGTCGAGGCGTATTTCAGAGGGGGCAATAAAAACAAAGTAGCCGTTTTATTTTGAACTCTCCGACCCTGCTTGTTTATTAGCAAAGAACTCCAAAACAAAGCAAACAAAAAAAGAAAACCCACAAAATAAACTCCCCTGCAACCCACCAAAAAAAACCATACAGAAAGAGAAAATATGCCCATATTATTTAAATAAAGATTAAAACTTTACCCCTTAGAAAACCAGGCTCATTTAATTCAAATTAATTGTGTTTCTGATGTGTTAGGTTAATGAATTCATCTAGTGTAAAATATCGTTTAAAATATAAACAACCGAATTTAAAAAATAATGAAAAAGAAAAATAACAAAAAGTATAGGATATGAAAAATAATATCAATAATAAATACACAATATATTATTACATACTACACGTTTTATAAATATATATAATATACATAATATAAACATCTATAATGTACATAATCATATTTAAATGAAATGTATTATTATTTATAACATTACATAATAAATAATAAATTATTTTATATAAAACTTTCTATATTTAATATATATAATAAATATAATAGTATAATAAACATAATACATGATGTATAATGTACATAATATAAAAGATGAATTGTAATGATTAATGTAAATATCAGAATCACAAAGATAAAAATATTGAAATAGAGCCTGAACGAAAGGCTTTTTTATTTCGGTCTGGTTGCTGGCAGGGCTCTCGCAGGTGTGCTCGGGGGTCTTTTGGGCCATTTATTCCGGAGGCTGTTCGGAAGGGCATTTCTGGGCACGTTCGTTTTCGCCTCCGCTCCGCGCCGCCGCGCGGCAGTGCTGCCACCGCGTGGGCAGAGAGCGGTAGTGCAGCTGTCCCTCCTGCCTGTCCCGCCTGATCTGTGCGGCAATGCTGCCACCGTGTGGGCAAACAGCGGTAGTGCAGCTGCCCCTCCCGCCCGTCCCGCCTGATCTGTGCTGCAATGCTGCCACCGTGTGGGCAAACAGCGGTAGTGCAGCTGTCCCCCGTGCCCGTCCCGCCGGAGCCGTGCGGCAATGCTGCCACCCGGTGGGCAAAGAGCGGTAGTGCAGCTGTCCCCCCCGCCCGTCCCCGACGCGCGTGGCAGCCCCGCACTGTGAGCTCGGGGGCGGCGCTGCCGCCCGCCCGCAGCTCGGGGCCGAAAGGGAGGGAAAAAGGCAAGGAGCCCGGGCGCGTGGCAGCCGACTGCCTGCGCGCGCCACCCGGATCCCGGAGCCGTCCGGTCGCGATTTTCCGCGGCGTTTGCGGGTGTGCGGACACGGGATGGGGGCGCAGCGGCGCCGCGGGCGGCAGTCCATTGAGTCAGGCGCTTGTGCGAGCAGCCGAGGGGGCATTTTAGTGGGTTCCACTACCAAGATGGCGGCGAGACGCTAGGCGCCTGACCTTCTAAAAAGGGCAGCCAAAAGGGCTGGAAAAAATAAGGACCCTATAGGCGTTTACGCAGATGCCTGCACAAAACCCCGACTACGGCGCCGCCCGGGCGCAATTTTCCGCGGCGTTTCCAGGTGTGGGGACACCGGCCGTGTGCTCAGCCGCGCCGCGTCCGCGTTCGGATTCGTGGATTTAGTCAGGCGTCTGTGTAAACACCTGGCGGAGGCCTATGCCGAGCCGCAAAGAACATGGCGGCCGGGACGGAAGTGGTCTCAGGCGCAACCAAGATGGCGGCAAGCAAAAGCGGAAGTCATGCGTCGGCCCTCACAAAATGGCGCCGAGGCGCGAGGCGGTTGACCTTCCAAAAAGAGCGGCTAAAAGGGCGGGAAAAAATAAGGACCCTATAGGCGTTTACCTAGTTGCCTGCACAAAAACCCCGACTACGGCGCCACCCGGGCGCAATTTTCCGCGGCGTTTCCAGGTGTGGGGACACCGGCCGTGTGCTCAGCCGCGCCGCGTCCGCGTTCGGATTCGTGGATTTAGTCAGGCGTCTGTGTAAACACCTGTCGGGGGCCTTAGTGGTGCCGCAAAAAAGATGCCGGCGGGACCGGAAGTGGCCTCAGGCGCAACCAAGATGGCGGCAAGGAAGGGCGGAAGGCTCGTGGGGCTCATCGCGGCCGAAAATCGCCGAGTGCAGCTCACACCCTGCAATGGCAAAAGCTGTTTTATTAAAACTCAGCCGAGAATTTTCCTCTTATTTCCAGGTCACAGGATATACTGAGGCTGAGAGGGATCCTAAAATCTGACTCTCAAGCGGACGGACCATTTGAGAATCGAACTCAGCACCTTGGCATTACCCGGACTCTGCTCCAAGCAGCTGAACCAATCTCTGCATTATGGGGATGGACCTCCATAGGATGGCAACGCTTGGCCCCACTAAGGTAAGTGCAGTGCCGCCTTCTCTGCCAAAGCTGCTTCACACACCAGCCCCTGGAATGGCTCGAGGGCAGATCTGGCTGGCAGCTCACGACAGCACAAAGCTCTTCCAGTGACGCTGATTTCCTGTCCTTTCCAGGATTTACTCAACAGCTGCCGTAAAAGTACTCACACAAAGTCTCTTTCCAGGCAGAAAGGAGCAGGACAAGTCCTGAGGCTTCCCTTCTTCCACGGCCAAAGCTCTGCAGAGAGGCAGGGCCGGTCCCACCCGCACAGGGGCGTTTCCTGCAGGTGAGTGTTGCCGGGCCAAAATGATGGCAGCTGCTGAGGCCGGGGCTGCTTTTCTGGCCGGAGGCCTCGGTGCCCCCCCGTGCCGCCTGCAATGTCCCTCGGTGTTTCCTGCAGGTGTCCCGGGTGCCCGGAGGCGCAGGGAGGAAGGAGGCCGGCAGCCCCAGCGGGGCCAGCAGCCCTGGGATGATGTGCAGGGGAGGAGCTGTGCCTGCGGGGCCTCGCCCGTGGCAGCGGCGGCCAAACGCAGGGCCCGGGGCCGGGCTCGGGGCTGGCACGGACACGGCCCCGGGGCTGCCGCGGCTCCTCGGCCAGGGGCTGCTCCCACCGGGCACGGGGAGATGCTGCAGCCCAGACAGAGGCACCCACAGCCCAAGAGCTCCCCAGGGAACCACTGGCATTGCCTGGGAACGGCGGCTCGGGCTGTCTGCAGAGGGGCTCAGACGGCAATTCCCACCTCCCGGAGCTCCCACACAGTTGCCAGGTATGTCCTGGCCACCCCAAATCCCCTCCCTTTCAGCCTGACGACATCACCCATCGGCAGCATTAAAGCCAAGGCGCTCCTCCCTCACAGAAATTAAATCCAGAGCAACAGCCCTCGGAGATGCCTCAAAATCAAAGGTTTGAGTGGGATGGAGTTTCGTTTGGATGAAGTCTGGAGTTTTTCAGGGAGCCAGCCGGAGTGCAGAAGTGATGGAAAGCTTTAGCAGGTGGGTCCCACTGGAGGTGTGCTGAAGGCAGGGATGGGCATCCCTTGCCTGAGGGAAAGGCACTTGCAGAGGCCACTGCTGGGGCTCGGAAAGGAGCTGAGCTCCTGCAGGGAGCTGTGTCCTCCCGAGGGCACAGGGGCTGCCTCAGCACAGGCCGGCCAGTGCCTTCTCCTGCTCTGAAACATCACCTGGAGCCCGAGCTCAGGGGGGTGGCTGAATTCCAGGGAAATCTGACAGGTGACCCCCAGGGGATGAGGGTTGTAATTAACCAAATCTATGGAATAGAAACCTATCCTGTCCCCATCCTGCTGAGCTTCCTTGGAAGCTCTGCTGGTTCCTGACACGTCTGGCATTCAAGCAGCAGCTCTGCGTGGGAATGTTCGTGCTCTGTGAGGCACTGTGAGGTTATTGCAGCGGGAACTGAGCAGGGAATTAGGGGCCGTGGGTATAATTCATCTAAACTAGCAAAGGTGACAGTGAACCCCAAATCTGGACACCACACAGAGAACAATCTTTGTGCTGCCCTGTCAGCTCAAGCCCCTCGGCTGGGAAGTTTTGGGAGTCAAACATATGGAATGATAGAAGTCACAGCAACTGGTGTCACCCCGAGGGACAGTCCAAGTCCCAGACAATTCCTCTGCAATCCCCTCGGGGGGAAAACACCCTCTGTCTGTCAGGAGCCCTGACTCTGTTTCTCCTATCAGCTGCGTTGGACTTTAAGAACTTGAAATAATTTTGAAGCCAAAGAGATCACCTTTCCTTTCTGGTTTGATTTTTTTTTTTTTTTTCCTTTCAGATGCTGGACTTGCTTCTGTGGATGTGTGCTGAGCTCTGGCTGCAGGGGACTGTCAGGCCTGAATGGCTGTGAGTCTGTGTTCTTCACGCTGGGGAAGCAGAAATAATTATTAATTAGACTGCAGAAATGTTTTCAGAAACCTTTCCCCTTTCCTGCCCTTTGCTGGTGGATCTTCTCTTTCTGCCTTTGACTTTACAAAGCTGTTCCCTGATCTCATTTCCCCTGCCTGAATTCCTTGCAGCTCCTAGCTGGGAAAAACTGGGATGATGTCCTGGGGATGTTCTTAGGGGAGGACACAGGTGAGATTTTTGCCTGTATTTTTTCTAATGTTTTCTAAAATTTCAGAGAGCTGCTGCTGCTGCACAAGTGGAGCCTTGTCAGCGAAGACCTGCATCTGCAGGAGGACCCGCAGGCCCTGGCTGGGAAGTGCCAAAACAAAGAAGTGATCAGTAAGTGCTGAACTGCTTCCAGGAGGGCATATTTTGTTGCAGCCGTTACAGACCAACAGTACAAGTGAGGCCAACTGCTCTGGAAACAGTACTAATGCCTTCTGCCAGACTGATGGAGCTTGAGGGAGGAGGAAAGGAAATGGCAAGGCATTTTTCAGGTCTTCCTTGGGGTGAATTCTAAGCTTAGCACAATTGGGAAGCTTTGAGGAAACACAGTTTAAAAAGGGGAAGAGCTGTAAAATGAAACTTAGTTGCCAATCTCATGTCAGGTTCTGAAAAATGGTCTTCTTGAATCAAATCTCAGAAGAAATAAGCGGTGCCTGGAGGCTCTGTGCTCAAAGGTTTGAATGATTCTGAGTGTGGATGGGGATCTGAAAGTCACGTGTAAGTAAAACCAAAAAATACATCAAGCAAGCAAAACTGCAATAGTTGACTTTTCTTGTTGTCATCGTTTTGGAAGAAAGGAAAAATACCGGGCGAGAGGTGAGAGCAGGATCTGCAAAATCTCGGAGTTCTCCGTGTCTCCCTGAGGCTGAAGCCGTGTTTGCTGTCATCGATGGCAGAGTGGAAGATGCTAAAGACTGAAAACTTGGGGTTTTCCCCCCTGAATCCCAAGGCTCTGTCAGCAGCTGTGCCCTGTCTATCTCTTCAAGGAGTTTCCGGGTTTAGGAAGGCTTTTCCATTCTTCCGTATTTCTCTAGAACTCCACTCCAAAAGAATGGTGCTGTGTCCGTGTGGTGTTGGTGACTTTGTGTGAGTTGCTTTATTAAAGCCAATCGTTGGTAAGGGTTTTGAGCCTGCCTTGGGAAGCCCTTGGAGGTGGCAGCTCTTCTTTAATTTCCCTTTGTTCCTTTCATGCCTTTCAGTGATTTCTGCGAGGTGCACTGCAGTCTGCCTGAAGCCAGCACATCCTGTCCGTGTTTGAAACTTGACTCCTGTTGTTTTTCCTCTTGCAGGTAGTTGGCAAAAAGAGGAGAGAGCCAGTAGGAAGTGAAGCCACTGGAAGGCCTTATCCCAGTCCAAGGTTCCCACTTTTCTCTCTGACTCCTGGGTAATTACC
>NW_027095257.1:0-27401 GCF_029207755.1 Chamaea fasciata | reverse complement strand
GGTAAGTAAAGTCAGCTCCCCAGGTGCCTGATGTCAGTTTGTAGGAGGCCTTTGGCCCTCCAAGAGAAGCCAGGCTTCCAGCCTGTGGCAGCTTGCATCTGGAAGAAATCCTGTTCCGTTCGGGATTGTAGATGGCGGAGCCGGGTGCCCGGCAGAGGGAGTTGGGCACAAAGGATGGCTGTTTCCAGGGGTAAGTAAAGTCAGCTGCCCAGGTGCCTGATGTCAGTTTGTAGGAGGCCTTTGGCCCTCCAAGGGAAGCCAGGCTTCCAGCTTGTGGCAGCTTGCATCTGGAAGAAATCCTATTCCGTTCGGGATTCTACGTGGCCAAGGCCTGGTGCCCGGCAGAGGGAGTTGGGCAAAAAGGATGGCCTTTTTCCAGGGGTAAGTAAAGTCAGCTGCCCAGGTGCCTGATGTCAGTTTGTAGCAGGCCTTTGTCCCACTAAAGGAAGCTAGTCTTCCAGTTTGTGGCAGTTTGCATCTGGAAAAAAATCCTGTTCCGTTCGGGATTGTAGGTGGCCGGATCCGGGTGCCCTGCTGAGGGAGTTGGGAACAAAGGATGGCCACTTTCCAGGGGTAAGTAAAGTCAGCTGCCCAAGTGCCTGATGTCAGTTTGTAGGCGGCCTTTGGCCCTTGATGGAAGCCAGGCTTCCTGCTTGTGGCAGCTTCCATCTGGAAGAAATCCTGTTCCGTTCGGGATTGTAGGTGGCCGAGGACTGGTGCCCAGCAGAGGGAGTTGGGCACAAAGGATGGCCTGTTTCCAGGGGTAAGTAAAGACAGCTGCCCAGGTGCCTGATGTCAGTTTGTAGGAGGCCTTTGGCCCTCCATGGGAAGCCAGGCTTCCTGCTTGTGGCAGCTTGCATCTGGAACAAATCCTGTTCCGTTTAGGATCGTAGGTGGCCGAGGCCTGGTGCCCGGCAGAGGGAGTTGGGCACAAAGGATGGCCTGTTTCCAGAGGTAAGTAAAAGTCAGCTGCCCAGGTGCCTGATGTCAGTTTGTTGGAGGCCTTTGGCCCTCTAAGGAAGCTAGTCTTCCAGTTTGTGGCAGCTTGCATCTGGTAGAAATCCTGTTCTGCTCGGGATTGTAGGTGGCCATGGCCAGGTGCCTGGCAGAGGGAGTTGGGCAAAAAGGATGGCCTGTTTCCAGGGGTAAGTAAAGTCAGCTGCCCAGGTGCCTGATGTCAGTTTGCAGGTGGCAATTGTTCATCCATGGGAATCAAGGCTTCCAGCTTGTGGCAGCTTGCATCTGGAAGAAATCGTGTTCCGTTCGGGATTGTAGGTGGCCGAAGCCGGGTGCCCGGCAGAGGGAGTTGGGAACAAAGGAGGCCCCTGTTTCCAGGGGTAAGTAAAGTCAGCTGCCCAGGTGCCTGATGTCAGTTTGTAGGAGGCCTTTTGCCCTCCATGGGAAGCTAGTCTTCCAGTTTGTGGCAGCTTGCATCTGGAAGAAATCCTGTTCCGTTTAGCATTGTACGTGGCCTAAGCCAGGTGCCCGGCAGAGGGAGTTGGGCACAAAGGATGGCCTGTTTCCAGAGGTAAGTAAAGTCAGCTGCCCAGGTGCCTGATGTCAGTTTGTAGGAGGCCTTTGGCCCTCCAAGGGAAGCCAGGCTTCCAGCTTGTGGCAGCTTGCATCTGGAAGAAATCCTATTCCGTTCGGGATTGTACGTGGCCAAGCCTGGTGCCCGGCAGAGGGAGTTGGGCACAAAGGATGGCCTTTTTCCAGCGGTAAGTAAAGTCAGCTGCCCAGGTGCTGATGTCAGTTTGTAGCAGGCCTTTTGTCCCACTAAAGGAAGCTAGTCTTCCAGTTTGTGGCAGTTTGCATCTTGAAGAAATCCTGTTCCGTTCGGGATTGTAGGTAGCCGAGGCTAGGTGCCCGGCAGAGGGAGTTGGGCACAAATGATGGCCTGTTTCCAGGGGTAAGTAAAGTCAGCTGCCAGGTGCCTGATGTCAGTTTGTAGGCGGCCTTTGGCCCTTGATGGGAAGCCAGGCTTCCTGCTTGTGGCAGCTTGCATCTGGAAGAAATCCTGTTCCGTTCGGGATTGTAGGTGGCCGAGGCCTGGTGCCCGGCAGAGGGAGTTGGGCACAAAGGATGGCCTGTTTCCAGGGGTAAATAAAGTCAGCTGCCCAGGTGCCCTGATGTTCAGTTTGTAGGAGGCCTTTGGCCCTCCATGGGAAGCCAGGATTCCTGCTTGAGGCAGCTTGCATCTGGAACAAATCCTGTTCCGTTTAGGATCGTAGGTGGCCGAGGCCTGGTGCCCGGCAGAGGGAGATTGGAACAAAGGATGGCCTGTTCCCAAGGGTAAGTAAAGTCAGCTGCCCAGGTGCCTGATGTCAGTTTGCAGGTGGCAATTGTTCCTCCAAGGGAAGCCAGGCTTCCTGCTTGTGGCAGCTTGCATCTGGAAGAAATCCTGTTCCGTTCGGGATTGTAGGTGGCCGGAGCCGGGTGCCCTGCTGGGGGAGTTGGGAACAAAGGATGGCCTGATTCCAGGGGTAAGTAAAGTCAGATGCCCAGGTGCCTGATGTCAGTTTGTAGCCGGCCTTTGCCCCGCTAAGGGAAGGTAATCTTCCAGTTTGTGACACCTTGCATCGGGAAGAAATCCTGTTCCGTTCGGGATTGTAGGTGGCGAGGCCAGTTGCCCGGCAGAGGGAGTTGGGCACAAAGGATGGCCTGTTTCCAGGGGTAAGTAAAGTCAGCTGCCCAGGTGCCTGATGTCAGTTTGCAGATGGAAATTGTTCCTCCATGGGAAGCCAGGCTTCCAGCTTGTGGCAGCTTGCATCTGGATGAAATACTGTTTCGTTTCCGATTGTAGGTGGCCGAGGCCTGGTGACCGGCAGAGGGAGTTGGGCACAAAGGATGGCCTGTTTCCAGAGGTAAGTAAAGTCAGCTGCCCAGGTGCCTGATGTCAGTTTGTTGGAGGCCTTTGGCCCTCTAAGGAAGCTAGTCTTCAGTTTGTGGCAGCTTGCATCTGGAAGAAATCCTGTTCTGCTCGAGATTGTAGGTGGCCATGGCCAGGTGCCCGGCAGAGGGAGTTTGGCAAAAAGGATGGCCTGTTTCCAGGGGTAAGTAAAGTCAGCTGCCCAGGTGCCTGATGTCAGTTTGTATGACGCCTTTAGCCCTCCAAGGGAAGCAAGTCTTCCAGTTTGTGGCAGCTTGCATCTGGAAGAAATCCTGTTCCGTTCAGGATTGTAGGTGGCCGAGGCCAGCTGCCCGTCAGAGGGAGTTGGGCACAAAGGATGGCCTGCTTCCAGGGGTAAGTAAAGTCAGCTGCCCAGGTGCCTGATGTCAGTTTGTAGGAGGCCTTTGGCCCTCCATGGGAAGCCAGGCTTCCAGTTTGTGGCAGCTTGCATCTGGAAGAAATGCGGTTCCGTTTGGGATCGTAGGTGGCCGAGGCCTGCTGCCCGGCAGAGGGAGTTGGGCAAAAAGATGGCCTGTTTCCAGGGGTAAGTAGAGACAGCTGCCCAGGGGCCTGATGTCAGTTTGTAGCAGGCCTTTGGCCCTCTAAGGGAAGGTAGTCTTCCAGGTTGTGGCAGCTTGCATCTGGAAGAAATCCTGTTCCGTTTAGGATCGTAGGTGGCCGAGGCCTGGTGCCTGGCAGAGGGAGTTGTGCACAAAGGATGGCCTGTTTCCAGGGGTAAGTAAAGTCAGCTGCCCAGGTGCCTGATGTCAGTTTGTAGGAGGCCTTTGTCCCTCTAAGGGAAGCTAGTCTTCCAGTTTGTCGCAGCTTCCATCTGGAAGAAATGCTGTTTCGTTCGGGATTGTAGGTGGCCGAGGCCAGGTGCCCAGCAGAGGGAGTTGGGCACAAATGATGGCCTGTTTTCCAGGCGTAAGTAAAGTCAGATGCCCAGGTGCCTGATGTCAGTTTGTAGGAGGACTTTGGCCCTCCAAGGGAAGCCAGGCTTCCAGCTTGTGGCAGCTTGCATCTGGAAGTAATCCTGTTTCGTTTGGGATTGTAGGTGGCCGAGGCCAGGTTCCCAGCAGAGGGAGTTGGCACAAATGATGGCCTGTTTCCAGGGGTACGTAAAGTCATCTGCCCAGGTGCCTGATGTCAGTTTGTAGGAGGCCTTTGGCCCCCCAAGTGATGCTAGTCTTCCTGTTGAAGGCAGCTTGCATCTGGAAAAAATCCTGTTCCGTTCGGGATTGTAGGTGCACGGAGCCAGGTGCCCGGCAGAGGAGTTGGGAACAAAGGATGGCCTGTTCCCAGGGGTAAGCAAAGTCACCTGCCCAGGTGCCTGATGTCAGTTTGTAGCTGTCCTTTTGCCTGCTAAGGGAAGGTAGTCTTCCAGTTTGTGGCACCTTGCATCTGGAAGAAAATGCTGTTCCGTTTGGGATTGTAGGTGGCCGAGGCCAGGTGCCCGGCAGAGGGAGTTGGGCACAAAGGATGGCCTGTTTCCAGGGGTAAGTAAAGTCAGCTGCCCAGGTGCCTGATGTCAGTTTGTAGGAGGCCTTTGGCCCTCCATGGGAAGCTAGTCTTCCAGTTTGTGGCAGCTTGCATCTAGAAGAAAGCCTGTTCGTTTGGGATTGTAGGTGGCCGAGGCCAGGTGCCCGGCAGAGGGAGTTGGGCACAAAAGATGGCCTGTTTCCAGGGGTAAGTAAAGTCAGCTGCCCACGTGCCTGATGTCAGTTTGCAGATGGAAATTGTTCCTCCATGGGAAGCCAGGCTTCCAGCTTGTGGCAACTTGCACTCTGGAAGAAATACTGTTTCGTTTCCGATTGTAGGTGGCCGAGGCCTGGTGCCCGGCAGAGGGAGTTGGGCACAAAGGATGGCCTGTTTCCAGAGGTAAGTAAAGACAGCTGCCCAGGGGCCTGATGTCAGTTTGTAGCAGGCTTTGGCCCTCTAAGGGAAGGTAGTCTTCCAGTTTGTGGCAGCTTACATCTGGAAGAAATCCTGTTTCATTTAGGATCGTAGGTGGGGAGGCCTGGTGCCCGGCAGAGGGAGTTGGGCACAAAGGATGGCCTGTTTCCAGGGGTAAGTAAAGTCAGTGACCAGGTGCCTGATGTCAGTTTGTAGGAGGCCTTTGGCCCTTCATGGGAAGCTAGTCTTCCATTTTGAGGCAGCTTCCATCTTGAAGAAATCCCTGTTCCGTTCAGGATTGTAGGTAGCCGAGGCCAGGTGCTCGGCAGAGGGAGTTGGACAAAAACGATGGCCTGTTTCCAGGTGTAAGTAAAGTCAGCCTGCCCACGGTGCCTGATGTCAGTTTTTAGGAGGCCTTTGGCCCTCCAAGGGAAGCAAGTCTTCCAGTTTTGGCAGCTTGCATCTGGAAGAAATCCTGTTCCGTTCGGGATTGTAGGTGGCCGAGGCCAGGTGCCCTGGAGAAGGAGTTTGGCACAAATGATGGCCTGTTTCCAGGGGTAAGTAAAGTCAGATGCCCAGGTGCCTGATCTCAGTTGTAGCAGGTATTTGGCCCTCCAAGGGAAACTAGTCTTCCAGTTTGTAGCAGCTTGCATCTGGAAAAAATCCTATTCCGTTCGGGATTGTAGGTGCACGGAGCCGGGTGCCCGGCAGAGGGAGTTGGGAACAAAGTATGGCCTGTTTCCAGGGGTAAGTAAAGTCAGCTGCCCAGGTGCCTGGTGTCAGTTTGTAGCAGGCCTTTGGCCCTCCAAGGGAAGCCAGGCTTCCAGCTTTGTGGCAGCTTGCATCTGGAAGAAATCCTATTCCGTTCGGGATTGTACGTGGCCAAGGCCTGGTGCCCGGCAGAGGGAGTTGGGCACAAAGGATGGCCTATTTCCAGGGGTAAGTTAAAGTCAGCTGCCCAGGTGCCTGATGTCAGTTTGCAGGTGGCAATTGTTCTCCATGGGGAATCAAGGCTTCCAGCTTGTGGCAGCTTGCATCTGGAAGAAATCCTGTTCCGTTCGGGATTGTAGGTGGCGGAGCCGGGGTGCCCGGCAGAGGGAGTTGGGAACAAAGGATGGCCTGTTTTCCAGGGGTAAGTAAAGTCAGCTGCCCAGGTGCCTGATGTCAGTTTGTAGGAGGCCTTTGGCCCTCCATGGGAAGCTAGTCTTCCAGTTTGTGGCAGCTTGCATCTGGAAGAAAACCTGTTCGCTTTAGGATTGTACGTGGCCGAGGCCCAGGTGCCCGGCAGAGGGAAGTTGGGCACAAAGGATGGCCTGTTTCCAGAGGTAAGTAAAGTCAGCTGCCCAGGTGCCTGATGTCAGTTTGTAGGAGGCCTTTGGCCCTCCAAGGGAAGCCAGGCTTCCAGCTTGTGGCAGCTTGCATCTGGAAGAAATCCTGTTTCCGTTCGGGATTGTAGATGGCTGGAGCCGGGTGCCCGGCAGAGGGAGTTGGGAACAAAGGATGGCCTGATTCCAGGGGTTAAGTAAAGTCAGATGCCCATGGTGCCTGATGTCAGTTTGTAGCCGGCCTTTGCCCCGCTAAGGGAAGGTAGTCTTCCAGTTTGTGGCACCTTGCATCGGGAAGAAATCCTGTTCCGTTCGGATTGTAGGTGGGCCGAGGCCAGTGCCCGGCAGAGGGAGTTGGGAACAAAGGATGGCCTGTATTCCAGGGGTAAGTAAAAGTCAGCTGCCCAGGTGCCTGATGTCAGTTTGTAGGAGGCCTTTGGCCCTCCATGGGAAGCTAGTCTTCCAGTTTGTGGGCAGCTTGCATCTAGAAGAAAGCCTGTTCCGTTTGGGATTGTAGGTGGCCGAGGCCAGGTGCCCGGCAGAGGGAGTTGGGCACAAAGATGGCCTGTTTCAAGGGGTAAGTAAAGTCAGCTGCCACCGTGCCTGATGTCAGTTTGCAGATGGAAAATGTTCCTCCATGGGAAGCAGGCTTCCAGCTTGTGGCAGCTTGCATCTGGAAGAAATACTGTTTCGTTTCCGATTGTAGGTGGCCGAGGCCTGGTGCCCGGCAGAGGGAGTTGGGCAAAAAGGATGGCCTGTTTCCAGAGGTAGGTAAAGTCAGGCTGCCCAGATGCCTGATGTCAGTTTGTAGGAGGCCTTTGGCCCTCTAAGGAAGCCAGTCTTCCAGTTTGTAGGCAGCTTGCATCTGGAAGAAATCCTGTTCTGCTCGGGATTGTAGGTGGCCATGGCCAGGTGCCCCGGCAGAGGGAGTTGGCAAAAAGGATGGCCTGTTTCCAGGGGGTAAGTAAAGTCAGCTGCCCAGGTGCCTGATGTCAGTTTGTAGCAGGCCTTTGTCCCACTAAAGGAAGCTAGTCTTCCAGTTTGTGGCAGTTTGCATCTGGAAAAAAATCCTGTTCCGTTCGGGATTGTAGGTGCACGGATCCGGGTGCCTTGCTGAGGGAGTTTGGAACAAAGGATGGCCTGTTTCCAGGGGTAATTAAAGTCAGCTGCCCAGGTGCCTGATGTCAGTTTGTAGGCGGCCTTTGGCCCTTGATGGGAAGCCAGGCTTCCTGCTTGTGGCAGCTTGCATCTGGAAGAAATCCTGTTCCGTTCGGGATTGTAGGTGGTCGAGGCCTGGTGCCCGGAAGAGGGAGTTGGGCACAAAGGATGGCCTGATTCCAGGGGTAAGTAAAGACAGCTGCCAGGTGCCTGATGTCAGTTTGTAAGAGGCCTTTGGCCCTCAAAGGGAAGCCAGGCTTCCTGCTTGTGGCAGCTTGCATCTGGAACAAATCCTGTTCTGTTTAGGATCGTAGGTGGCCGAGGCCTGGTGCCCGGCAGAGGGAGTTGGGAACAAAGGATAGCCTGTTCCCAGGGGTAAGTAAAGTCAGCTGCCCAGGTGCCTGATGTCAGTTTGTAGCGGCCTTTGCCAGCTAAGGAAGGTAGTCTTCCAGTTCGTGGCACCTTGCATCGGGAAGAAATCCTGTTCCGTTCGGGATTGTAGGTGGCCATGGCCAGGTGCCCGGCAGAGGGAGTTGGGCAAAAAGGATGGCCTGTTTCCAGGGGTAAGTAAAGTCAGCTGCCCAGGTGCCTGATGTCAGTTTGCAGGTGGCAATTGTTCCTCCATGGGAATCATGGCTTCCAGCTTGTGGCAGCTTGCATCTGGAAGAAATCCTGTTCCGTTCGGGATTTTTACGAGGCCGGAGCCGGGTGCCCGGCAGAGGGAGTTGGGAACAAAGGATGGCCTGTTTCCAGGGGTAAGTAAAGTCAGCTGCCCAGGTGCCTGATGTCAGTTTGTAGGAGGCCTTTGGCCCTCCATGGGAAGCTAGTCTTCCAGTTTCTGGCAGCTTGCATCTGGAAGAAATCCTGTTCCGTTTAGGATTGTACGTGGCCGAGGCCAGGTGCCCGGCAGAGGGAGTTGGGCACAAAGGATGGCCTGTTTTCCAGAGGTAAGTAAAGTCAGCTCCCCAGGTGCCTGATGTCCAGTTTGTAGGAGGCCTTTGGCCCTCCAAGGGAAGCCAGGCTTCCAGCTTGTGGCAGCTTGCATCTGGAAGAAATCCTGTTCCGTTCGGGATTGTAGATGGCCGGAGCCGGGTGCCCGGCAGAGGGAGTTGGGCACAAAGGATGGCCTGTTTCCAGGGGTAAGTAAAGTCAGCTGCCCAGGTGCCTGATGTCAGTTTGTAGGAGGCCTTTGGCCCTCCAAGGGAAGCCAGGCTTCCAGCTTGTGGCAGCTTGCATCTGGAAGAAATCCTATTCCGTTCGGGATTCTACGTGGCCAAGGCCTGGTGCCCGGCAGAGGAGTTGGGCAAAAAGGATGGCCTTTTTCCAGGGGGTAAGTAAAGTCAGCTGCCCAGGTGCCTGATGTCAGTTTGTAGCAGGCCTTTGTTCCACTAAAGGAAGCTAGTCTTCCAGTTTGTGGCAGTTTGCATCTGGAAAAAATCCTGTTCCGTTCGGGATTGTAGGTGGCCGGATCCGGGTGCCCTGCTGAGGGAGTTGGGAACAAAGGATGGCCTGTTTCCAGGGGTAAGTAAAGTCAGCTGCCCAAGTGCCTGATGTCAGTTTGTAGGAGGCCTTTGGCCCTCCATGGGAAGCCAGGCTTCCTGCTTGTGGCAGCTTGCATCTGGAACAAATCCTGTTCGCTTTAGGATCGTAGGTGGCCGAGGCCTCGGTGCCCGGCAGAGGGAGTTGGGCACAAAGGATGGCCTGTTTCCAGAGGTAAGTAAAGTCAGCTGCCCAGGTGCCTGATGCTCAGTTTGTTGGAGGCCTTTGGCCTCTAAGGAAGCTAGTCTTCCAGTTTGTGGCAGCTTGCATCTGGAAGAAATCCTATTCTGCTCGGGATTGTAGGTGGCCATGGCCAGGTGCCCGGCAGAGGGAGTTGGGCAAAAAGGATGGCCTGTTTCCAGGGGTAAGTAAAGTCAGCTGCCCAGGTGCCTGATGTCAGTTTGCAGGTGGCAATTGTTCATCCATGGGAATCAAGGCTTCCAGCTTGTGGCAGCTTGCATCTGGAAGAAATCGTGTTCCGTTCGGGATTGTAGGTGGCCGAAGCCGGGTGCCCGGCAGGAGGGGAGTTGGGAACAAAGGATGGCCTGTTTCCAGGGGTAAGTAAAGTCAGCTGCCCAGGTGCCTGATGTCAGTTTGTAGGAGGCCTTTTGCCTCCATGGGAAGCTAGTCTTCCAGTTTGTGGCAGCTTGCATCTGGAAGAAATCCTGTTCCGTTTAGCATTGTACGTGGCCTAAGCCAGGTGCCCGGCAGAGGGAGTTGGGCACAAAGGATGGCCTCGTTTTCCAGAGGTAAGTAAAGTCAGCTGCCCAGGTGCCTGATGTCAGTTTGTAGGAGGCCTTTGGCCCTCCAAGGGAAGCCAGGCTTCCAGCTTGTGGCAGCTTGCATCTGGAAGAAATCCTATTCCGTTCGGGATTGTACGTGGCCAAGGCCTGGTGCCTGGCAGAGGGAGTTGGGCACAAAGGATGGCCTTTTTCCAGCGGTAAGTAAAGTCAACTGCCCAGGTGCCTGATGTCAGTTTGTAGGCGGGCCTTTGGCCCTTGATGGGAAGCCAGGCTTCCTGCTTGTGGCAGCTTCCATCTGGAAGAAATCTGTTCCCGTTCGGGATTGTAGGTGGCCGAGGCCTGGTGCCCGGCAGAGGGAGTTGGGCACAAAGGATGGCCTGTTTCCAGGGGTAAGTAAAGACAGCTGCCCAGGTGCCTGATGTCAGTTTGTAGGAGGCCTTTGGCCCTCCATGGGAAGCCAGGCTTCCTGCTTGAGGCAGCTTGCATCTGGAACAAATCCTGTTCCGTTTAGGATCGTAGGTGGCCGAGGCCTGGTGCCCGGCAGAGGGAGATTGGAACAAAGGATGGCCTGTTCCCAAGGGTAAGTAAAGTCAGCTGCCCAGGTGCCTGATGTCAGTTTGCAGGTGGCAATTGTTCCTCCAAGGGAAGCCAGGCTTCCTGCTTGTGGCAGCTTGCATCTGGAAGAAATCTGTTCCGTTCGGGATTGTAGGTGGCCGGAGCCGGGTGCCCTGCTGGGGGAGTTGGGAACAAAGATGGCCTGATTCCAGGGGTAAGTAAAGTCAGATGCCCAGGTGCCTGATGTCAGTTTGTAGCCGGCCTTTGCCCCGCTAAGGGAAGGTAATCTTCCAGTTTGTGACACCTTGCATCGGGAAGAAAATCCTGTTCCGTTCGGGATTGTAGGTGGCCGAGGCCAGTTGCCCGGCAGAGGGAGTTGGGCACAAAGGATGGCCTGTTTCCAGGGGTAAGTAAAGTCAGCTGCCCAGGTGCCTGATGTCAGTTTGTAGGAGGCCTTTGGCCCTCCATGGGAAGCTAGTTCTTCCAGTTTGTGGCAGCTTGCATCTGGAACAAATCCTGTTCCATTTGGGATTGTAGGTGGCCGAGGCAAGGTGCCCGGCAGAGGAGTTGGGCACAAAGGATGGCTTGGTTTCCAGGGGTAAGTAAAGTCAGCTGCCCAGGTGCCTGATGTCAGTTTGCAGATGGAAATTGTTCCTCCATGGGAAGCCAGGCTTCATCTTGTGGCAGCTTGCATCTGGATGAAATACTGTTACGTTTCGATTGTAGGTGGCCGAGGCCTGGTGACGGCAGAGGGAGTTGGGCACAAAGGATGGCCTGTTTCCAGGGGTAAGTAAAGTCAGCTGCCCAGGTGCCTGATGTCAGTTTGTAGGAGGCCTTTGGCCCCTCCAAGGGAAGCCAGGCTTCCAGCTTGTGGCAGCTTGCATCTTGAAGAAATCCTATTCCGTTCGGGATTGTAGGTGGCCAGGCCTGGTGCCCGGCAGAGGGAGTTGGGCACAAAGGATGGCCTTTTTCCAGGGGTAAGTAAAGTCAGCTGCCCAGGTGCCTGATGTCAGTTTGTAGCAGGCCTTTGTCCCACTAAAGGAAGCTAGTCTTCCAGTTTGTGGCAGTTTGCATCTGGAAAAAATCCTGTTCGTTCGGGATTGTAGGTGCACGGATCCGGGTGCCTTGCTGAGGGAGTTTGGAACAAAGGATGGCCTGTTTCCAGGGGTAAGTAAAGTCAGCTGCCCAGGTGCACTGATGTCAGTTTGTAGGCGGGCCTTTGGCCCTTGATGGGAAGCCAGGGCTTCCTGCTTGTGGCAGCTTGCATCTGGAAGAAATCCTGTTCCGTTCGGGATTGTAGGTGGTCGAGGCCTGGTGCCCGGAAGAGGGAGTTGGGCCACAAAAGATGGCCTGATTCCAGGGGTAAGTAAAGACAGCTGCCCAGGTGCTGATGTCAGTTTGTTAAGAGGCCTTTGCCCTCAAAGGGAAGCCAGGCTTCCTGCTTGTGGCAGCTTGCATCTGAACAAATCATGTTCTGTTTAGGATCGTAGGTGGCCGAGGCCTGGTGCCCGGCAGAGGGAGTTGGGAACAAAGGATAGCCTGTTCCCAGGGTAAGTAAAGTCAGCTGCCCAGGTGCCTGATGTCATTTGCAGGTGTCAATTGTTCCTCCATGGGGAAGCCAGACTTCCAGCTTGTGGCAGCTTGCATCTGGAAGAATATCCTGTTCCGTTCGGGATTGTAGGTGGCCGGAGCCGGGTGCCCTGCTGGGGGAGTTGGGAACAAAGGATGGCCTGATTCCAGGGTAAGTAAAGTCAGATGCCCCAGGTGCCTGATGTCAGTTTGTAGCCGGCCTTTGCCCAGCTAAGGGAAGGTAGTCTTCCAGTTCGTGGCACCTTGCATCGGGAAGAAATCCTGTTCCGTTCGGGATTGTAGGTGGCCATGGCCAGGTGCCCGGCAGAGGGAGTTGGGCAAAAGGATGGCCTGTTTCCAGGGGTAAGTAAAGTCAGCTGCCCAGGTGCCTGATGTCAGTTTGCAGGTGGCAATTGTTCCTCCATGGGAATCATGGCTTCAGCTTGTGGCAGCTTGCATCTGGAAGAAATCCTGTTCCGTTCGGGATTTTTACGAGGCCGGAGCCGGGTGCCCGGCAGGGAGGGAGTGGGAACAAAGGATGGCCTGTTTCCAGGGGTAAGTAAAGTCAGCTGCCCAGGTGCCTGATGTCAGTTTGTAGGAGGCCTTTGGCCCTCCAAGGGAAGCTAGTCTTCCAGTTTCTGGCAGCTTGCATCTGGAAGAAATCTGTTCCGTTTAGGATTGTACGTGGCCGAGGCCAGGTGCCCGGCCAGAGGGAGTTGGGCACAAAGGATGGCCTGTCTTCCAGAGGTAAGTAAAGTCAGCTCCCAAGGTGCCTGATGTCAGTTTGTAGGAGGCCTTTGGCCCTCCAAGGGAAGCCAGGCTTCCAGCTTGTGGCAGCTTGCATCTGGAAGAAATCTCTGTTCCGTTCGGGATTGTAGATGGCCGGAGCCGGGTGCCCGGCAGAGGGAGTTGGGCACAAAGGATGGCCTGTTTCCAGGGGTAAGTAAAGTCAGCTGCCAGGTGCCTGATGTCAGTTTGTAGGAGGCCTTTGGCCTCCAAGGAAGCCAGGCTTCCAGCTTGTGGCAGCTTGCATCTGGAAGAAATCCTATTCCGTTCGGGATTCTACGTGGCCAAGGCCTGGTGCCCGGCAGAGGGAGTTGGCAAAAAGGATGGCCTTTTTCCAGGGGTAAGTAAAGTCAGCTGCCCAGGTGCCTGATGTCAGTTTGTAGCAGGCCTTTGTTCCACCTAAAGGAAGCTAGTCTTCCAGTTTGTGGCAGTTTGCATCTGGAAAAAATCCTGTTCCGTTCGGGATTGTAGGTGGCCGGATCCGGGTGCCCTGCTGAGGAGTTGGGAACAAAGGATGGCCTGTTTCCAGGGGTAAGTAAAGTCAGCTGCCCAAGTGCCTGATGGGAGGCCTTTGGCCCTCCATGGGAAGCCAGGCTTCCTGCTTGTGGCAGCTTGCATCTGGAACAAATCCTGTTCCGTTTAGGATCGTAGGTGGCCGAGGCCTGGTGCCCGGCAGAGGGAGTTGGGCACAAAGGATGGCCTGTTTCCAGAGGTAAGTAAAGTCAGCTGCCCAGGTGCCTGATGTCAGTTTGTTGGAGGCCTTTGGCCCTCTAAGGAAGCTAGTCTTCCAGTTTGTGGCAGCTTGCATCTGGAAGAAATCCTATTCTGCTCGGGATTGTAGGTGGCCATGGCCAGGTGCCCGGCAGAGGGAGTTGGGCAAAAAGGATGGCCTGTTTCCAGGGGTAAGTAAAGTCAGCTGCCCAGGTGCCTGATGTCAGTTTGCAGGTGGCAATTGTTCATCCATGGGAATCAAGGCTTCCAGCTTGTGGCAGCTTGCATCTGGAAGAAATCGTGTTCCGTTCGGGATTGTAGGTGGCCGAAGCCGGGTGCCCGGCAGAGGGAGTTGGGAACAAAGGATGGCCTGTTTCCAGGGGTAAGTAAAGTCAGCTGCCCAGGTGCCTGATGTCAGTTTGTAGGAGGCCTTTTGCCCTCCATGGGAAGCTAGTCTTCCAGTTTGTGGCAGCTTGCATCTGGAAGAAATCCTGTTCCGTTTAGCATTGTACGTGGCCTAAGCCAGGTGCCCGGCAGAGGGAGTTGGGCACAAAGGATGGCCTGTTTCCAGAGGTAAGTAAAGTCAGCTGCCCAGGTGCCTGATGTCAGTTTGTAGGAGGCCTTTGGCCCTCCAAGGGAAGCCAGGCTTCCAGCTTGTGGCAGCTTGCATCTGGAAGAAATCCTATTCCGTTCGGGATTGTACGTGGCCAAGGCCTGGTGCCCAGCAGAGGGAGTTGGGCACAAAGGATGGCCTTTTTCCAGCGGTAAGTAAAGTCAGCTGCCCAGGTGCCTGATGTCAGTTTGTAGGCGGCCTTTGGCCCTTGATGGGAAGCCAGGCTTCCTGCTTGTGGCAGCTTGCATCTGGAAGAAATCCTGTTCCGTTCGGGATTGTAGGTGGCCGAGGCCTGGTGCCCGGCAGAGGGAGTTGGGCACAAAGGATGGCCTGTTTCCAGGGGTAAGTAAAGACAGCTGCCCAGGTGCCTGATGTCAGTTTGTAGGAGGCCTTTGGCCCTCCATGGGAAGCCAGGCTTCCTGCTTGAGGCAGCTTGCATCTGGAACAAATCCTGTTCCGTTTAGGATCGTAGGTGGCCGAGGCCTGGTGCCCGGCAGAGGGAGATTGGAACAAAGGATGGCCTGTTCCCAAGGGTAAGTAAAGTCAGCTGCCCAGGTGCCTGATGTCAGTTTGCAGGTGGCAATTGTTCCTCCAAGGGAAGCCAGGCTTCCTGCTTGTGGCAGCTTGCATCTGGAAGAAATCCTGTTCCGTTCGGGATTGTAGGTGGCCGGAGCCGGGTGCCCTGCTGGGGGAGTTGGGAACAAAAGATGGCCTGATTCCAGGGGTAAGTAAAGTCAGATGCCCAGGTGCCTGATGTCAGTTTGTAGCCGGCCTTTGCCCCGCTAAGGGAAGGTAATCTTCCAGTTTGTGACACCTTGCATCGGGAAGAAATCCTGTTCCGTTCGGGATTGTAGGTGGCCGAGGCCAGTTGCCCGGCAGAGGGAGTTGGGCACAAAGGATGGCCTGTTTCCAGGGGTAAGTAAAGTCAGCTGCCCAGGTGCCTGATGTCAGTTTGTAGGAGGCCTTTGGCCCTCCATGGGAAGCTAGTCTTCCAGTTTGTGGCAGCTTGCATCTGGAACAAATCCTGTTCCATTTGGGATTGTAGGTGGCCGAGGCAAGGTGCCCAGCAGAGGGAGTTGGGCACAAAGGATGGCTTGTTTCCAGGGGTAAGTAAAGTCAGCTGCCCAGGTGCCTGATGTCAGTTTGCAGATGGAAATTGTTCCTCCATGGGAAGCCAGGCTTCCAGATGGTGGCAGCTTGCATCTGGATGAAATCCTGTACCGTTTCCGATTGTAGGTGGCCGAGGCCTGGTGACCGGCAGAGGGAGTTGGGCACAAAGGATGGCCTGTTTCCAGAGGTAAGTAAAGTCAGCTGCCCAGGTGCCTGATGTCAGTTTGTTGGAGGCCTTTGGCCCTCTAAGGAAGCTAGTCTTCCAGTTTCTGGCAGCTTGCATCTGGAAGAAATCCTGTTCTGCTCGGGATTGTAGGTGGCCATGGCCAGGTGCCCGGCAGAGGGAGTTGGGCAAAAAGGATGGCCTGTTTCCAGGGGTAAGTAAAGTCAGCTGCCCAGGTGCCTGATGTCAGTTTGTATGACGCCTTTAGCCCTCCAAGGGAAGCAAGTCTTCCAGTTTGTGGCAGCTTGCATCTGGAAGAAATCCTGTTCCGTTCAGGATTGTAGGTGGCCGAGGCCAGCTGCCCGTCAGAGGGAGTTGGGCACAAAGGATGGCCTGTTTCCAGGGGTAAGTAAAGTCAGCTGCCCAGGTGCCTGATGTCAGTTTGTAGGAGGCCTTTGGCCCTCCATGGGAAGCCAGGCTTCCAGTTTGTGGCAGCTTGCATCTGGAAGAAATGCGGTTCCGTTTGGGATCGTAGGTGGCCGAGGCCTGCTGCCCGGCAGAGGGAGTTGGGCAAAAAGATGGCCTGTTTCCAGGGGTAAGTAGAGACAGCTGCCCAGGGGCCTGATGTCAGTTTGTAGCAGGCCTTTGGCCCTCTAAGGGAAGGTAGTCTTCCAGGTTGTGGCAGCTTGCATCTGGAAGAAATCCTGTTCCGTTTAGGATCGTAGGTGGCCGAGGCCTGGTGCCCGGCAGAGGGAGTTGGGCACAAAGGATGGCCTGTTTCCAGGGGTAAGTAAAGTCAGTGACCCAGGTGCCTGATGTCAGTTTGTAGGAGGCCTTTGGCCCTTCATGGGAAGCTAGTCTTCCATTTTGAGGCAGCTTCCATCTTGAAGAAATCCTGTTCCGTTCGGGATTGTAGGTGGCTGAGGCCACGTGCCCGGCAGAGGGAGTTGGGCACAAAGGATGACCTGTTTCCAGAGGTAAGTAAAGTCAGCTGCCCAGGTGCCTGATGTCAGTTTGTAGGAGGCCTTTGGCCCTCTAAGGGAAGCTAGTCTTCCAGTTTGTCGCAGCTTCCATCTGGAAGAAATGCTGTTTCGTTCGGGATTGTAGGTGCACGGAGCCGGGTGCCCGGCAGAAGGAGTTGGGAACAAAGGATGGCCTGTTCCCAGGGGTAAGCAAAGTCACCTGCCCAGGTGCCTGATGTCAGTTTGTAGCTGTCCTTTTGCCTGCTAAGGGAAGGTAGTCTTCCAGTTTGTGGCACCTTGCATCTGGAAGAAATGCTGTTCCGTTTGGGATTGTAGGTGGCCGAGGCCAGGTGCCCGGCAGAGGGAGTTGGGCACAAAGGATGGCCTGTTTCCAGGGGTAAGTAAAGTCAGCTGCCCAGGTGCCTGATGTCAGTTTGTAGGAGGCCTTTGGCCCTCCATGGGAAGCTAGTCTTCCAGTTTGTGGCGGCTTGCATCTTGAAGAAATCCTATTTTGTTTGGGATTGTAGGTGGCCGAGGCCAGGTGCCCGGCAGAGGGAGCTGGGCACAAAGGATGGCCTGTTTCCCGGGGGAAGTAACGTCAGCTGCCCAGGTGCCTGATGTCAGTTTGCGGATGGCAATTGTTCCTCCATGGGAAGCCCGGCTTCCAGCTTGTGGCAGCTTGCATCTTGAAGAAATCCTGTTCCGTTTCCGATTGTAGGTAGCCGAGGCCTGGTGCCCGGCAGAGGGAGTTGGGCACAAAGGATGGCCTGTTTCCAGGGGTAAGTAAAGTCAGCTGCCCCGGTGCCTGATGTCAGTTTGTAGGAGGCCTTTGGCCCTCCATGGGAAGCCAGGCTTCCTGCTTGCGGCAGCTTGCATCTGGAAGAAATCCTGTTCCGTTCGGGATTGTAGGTGGCCAGAGCCGCGTGCCCTGCTGGGGGAGTTGGGAACAAAGGATGGCCTGATTCCTGGGGTAAGTAAAGTCAGCTGCCCAGGTGCCTGATGTCAGTTTGTAGCAGGCCTTGGGCCCGCTAAGGAAAGGTAGTCTTCCAGTTTGTGGCACCTTGCATCTGGAAGAAATCCTGCTCCGTTTGGGATTGTAGGTGGCCGTGGCCAGGTGTCCGGCAGAGGGAGTTGGGAACAAAGGATGGCCTGTTTCAAGGGCTGAGTAAAGTCAGCTGCCCAGGTGCCTGATGTCAGTTTGCAGATGGCATTTGTTCCTCCATGGGAAGCAAGTCTTCCCGCTTATGGCAGCTTGCATCTGGAAGAAATACTGTTCCGTTTCCGATTGTAGGTGGCCGAGGCCTGGTGCCCGGCAGAGGGAGTTGGACACAAAGGATGGCCTGTTTCCAGAGGTAAGTAAAGTCAGCTGCCCAGGTGCCTGATGTCAGTTTGTAACAGGCCTTTGGCCCACTAAAGGAAGCTAGTCTTCCAGTTTGTGGCAGCTTGCATCTGGAAAAAATCCTGTTCCGTTCGGGATTGTAGGTGCACGGAGCCGGGTGCCCGGCAGAAAGAGTTGGGAACAAAGGATGGCCTGTTTTTAGGGGTAAGTAAAGTCAGCTGCCCAGGTGCCTGATGTCAGTTTGTAGGAGGCCTTTGGCCCTCCATGGGAAGCCAGGCTTCCTGCTTGTGGCCGCTTGCATCTGGAAGAAATTCTGTTCCGTTCGGGATTGTAGGTGCATGGAGCCGGGTGCCCGGCAGAGGGACTTGGGCACAAAGGATGGCCTGTTTCCAGGGGTAAGTAAAGTCAGCTGCCCAGGTGCCTGATGTCAGTTTGCAGGCGGCAATTGTTCCTCCATGGGAAGCCAGGCTTCCTGCATGTGGCAGCTTGCATCTGGAAGTAATCCTGTTCCGTTCGGGATTGTAGGTGGAGGGAGCCGGGTGCCCGGCAGAGGGAGTTGGGGACAAAAGATGGCCTGCTTTTAGGGGTAAGTGAAGTCAGCTGCCCAGGTGCCTGATGTCAGTTTGTAGGAGGCTTTTGGCCCTCCAAGGGAAGCCAGGCTTCCTGCTTGTGGCAGCTTGCATCTGGAAGAAATCCTGATCCGTTCGGGATTGTAGGTGCACGGAGCCGGGTGCCTGGCAGAGGGAGTTGGGAACAAAGGATGGCCTGTTTCCAGGGGTAAGTAAAGTCAGCTGCCCAGGTGCCTGATGTCAGTTTGTAGGAGGCATTTGGCCCTCCAAGAGAAGCCAGGCTTCCAGCTTGTGGCAGCTTGCATCTGGAAGAAATCCTATTCCGTTTGGCATTGTACGTGGCCGAGGCCTGGTTCCCGGCAGAGGGAGTTGGACAAAAACGATGGCCTGTTTCCAGGGGAACTAAACTCAGCTGCCCAGGTGCCTGATGTCAGTTTGTAGGAGGCCTTTGGCCCTCCAAGGGAAGCCAGGCTTCCAGCTTGTGGCAGCGTGCATCTGGAAGAAATCCTATTCCGTTCGGGATTGTACGTGGCCAAGGCCTGGTACCAGGCAGAGGGAGTTGGGCACAAAGGATGGCCTGTTTCCAGGTGTAAGTAAAGTCAGCTGCCCAGGTGCCTGATGTCAGTTTGTAGCAGGCCTTTGGCCCACTAAAGGAAGCTAGTCTTCCAGTTTGTGGCAGTTTGCATCTGGAAAATTCCTGTTCCGTTCGGGATTGTAGGTGCACGGATCCGGGTGCCCGGCAGAAAGAGTTGGGAACAAAGGATGGCCTGTTTTTAGGGGTAAGTGAAGTCAGCTGCCCAGGTGCCTGATGTCAGTTTGTAGGAGGCCTTTGGCCCTCCATGGGAAGCCAGGCTTCCTGCCTGTGGCAGCTTGCATCTGGAAGAAATCCTGTTCCGTTCGGGATTGTAAGTGCACGGAGCCGGATGCCCGGCTGAGGGAGTTGGGCGCAAAGGATGGCCTGTTTCCAGGGGTAAGTAAAGTCAGCTGCCCAGGTGCCTGATGTCAGTTTGCAGGTGGCAATTGTTCCTCCATGGGAAGCCAGGCTTCCTGCTTGTGGCAGCTTGCATCAGGAAGTAATCCTGCTCCGTTCGGGATTGTAGGTGGCCAAGGCCAGGTGCCCGGCAGAAGGAGTTGGGCACAAAGGATGGCCTGTTTTAAGGAATAAGTAAAGTCAGCAGCCCAGGGGCCTGATGTCAGTCTCTAGGAGGCCTTTGGCCCACTAAAGGAAGCTAGTCTTCCAGTTTGTGGCAGCTTGCATCTGGAAAAAATCCTTTTCCGTTCGGGATTGTAGGTGCACAGAGCCGGGTGCCCTGCAGAAAGAGTTGGGAACAAAGGATGGCCTGTTTTTAGGGGTAAGTGAAGTCAGCTGCCCAGGTGCCTGATGTCAGTTTGTAGGAGGCCTTTGGCCCTCCATGGGAAGCCAGGGTTCCTGCTTGCGGCAGCTTGCATCTGGAAGAAATCCTGTTCCGTTCGGGATTGTAGGTGGCCGGAGCCGGGTGCCCTGCTGGGGGAGTTGGGAACAAAGGATGGCCTGATTCCTGGGGTAAGTAAAGTCAGCTGCCCAGGTGCCTGATGTCAGTTTGTAGGAGGCCTTTGGCCCTCCATGGGAAGCTAGTCTTCCAGTTTGTGGCAGCTTGCATCTGGAAGAAATCCTGTTCCGTTTGGGATTGTAGGTGGCCGAGGCAAGGTGCCCGGCAGAGGGAGTTGGGCACAAAGGATGGCCTGTTTCCAGGGGTAAGTAAAGTCAGCTGCCCAGGTGCCTGATGTCAGTTTGCAGATGGAAATTGTTCCTCCATGGGAAGCCAGGCTTCCAGCTTGTGGCAGCTTGCATCTGGAAGAAATACTGTTCCGTTTCCGATTGTATGTGGCCGAGGCCTGGTGCCCGGCAGAGGGAGTTGGGCACAAAGGATGGCCTGTTTCCAGAGGTAAGTAAAGTCAGCTGCCCAGGTGCCTGATGTCAGTTTGTTGGAGGCCTTTGCCCCTCTAAGGAAGCTAGTCTTCCAGTTTGTGGCAGCTTGCATCTGGAAGAAATCCTGTTCTGCTCGGGATTGTAGGTGGCCATGTCCAGGTGCCCTGCTGAGGGAGTTGGGAACAAAGGATGGCCTGTTTCCAGGGGTAAGTAAAGTCAGCTGCCCAAGTGCCTGATGTCAGTTTGTAGGCGGCCTTTGGCCCTTGATGGGAAGCCAGGCTTCCTGCTTGTGCCAGCTTCCATCTGGAAGAAATCCTGTTCCGTTCGGGATTGTAGGTGGCCGAGGCCTGGTGCCCAGCAGAGGGAGTTGGGCACAAAGGATGGCCTGTTTCCAGGGGTAAGTAAAGACAGCTGCCCAGGTGCCTGATGTCAGTTTGTAGGAGGCCTTTGGCCCTCCATGGGAAGCCAGGCTTCCTGCTTGTGGCAGCTTGCATCTGGAACAAATCCTGTTCCGTTTAGGATCGTAGGTCACCGAGGCCTGGTGCCCGGCAGAGGGAGTTGGGCACAAAGGATGGCCTGTTTCCAGAGGTAAGTAAAGTCAGCTGCCCAGGTGCCTGATGTCAGTTTGTTGGAGGCCTTTGGCCCTCTAAGGAAGCTAGTCTTCCAGTTTGTGGCTGCTTGCATCTGGAAGAAATCCTGTTCTGCTCGGGATTGTAGGTGGCCATGGCCAGGTGCCCGGCAGAGGGAGTTGGGCAAAAAGGATGGCCTGTTTCCAGGGGTAAGTAAAGTCAGCTGCCCAGGTGCCTCATGTCAGTTTGCAGGTGGCAATTGTTCATCCATGGGAATCAAGGCTCCCAGCTTGTGGCAGCTTGCATCTGGAAGAAATCGTGTTCCGTTCGGGATTGTAGGTGGCCGGAGCCGGGTGCCCGGCAGAGGGAGTTGGGAAAAAGGATGGCCTGTTTTCAGGCGTAAGTAAAGTCAGCTGCCCAGGTGCCTGATGTCAGTTTGTAGGAGGCCTTTTGCCCTCCATGGGAAGCTAGTCTTCCAGTTTGTGGCAGCTTGCATCTGGAAGAAATCCTGTTCCGTTTAGGATTGTACGTGGCCTAAGCCAGGTGCCCGGCAGAGGGAGTTGGGCACAAAGGATGGCCTGTTTCCAGAGGTAAGTAAAGTCAGCTGCACAGGTGCCTGATGTCAGTTTGTAGGAGGCCTTTGGCCCTCCAAGGGATGCTAGGCTTCCAGCTTGTGGCAGCTTGCATCTGGAAGAAATCCTATTCCGTTTCCGATTGTACGTGGCCGAGGCCTGGTGCCCGGCAGAGGGAGTTGGGCACAAAGGATGGCCTTTTTCCAGCGGTAAGTAAAGTCAGCGGCCCAGGTGCCTGATGTCAGTTTGTAGCAGGCCTTTGTCCCACTAAAGGAAGCTAGTCTTCCAGTTTGTGGCAGTTTGCATCTGGAAAAAATCCTGTTCCGTTCGGGATTGTAAGTTGCCGGATCCGGATGGCCTGCTGAGGGAGTTGGGAACAAAGGATGGCCTGTTTCCAGGGGTAAGTAAAGTCAGATGCCCAGGTGCCTGATGTCAGTTTGTAGGCGGCCTTTGGCCCTTGATGGGAAGCCAGGCTTCCAGCTTGTGGCAGCTTGCATCTGGAAGAAATCCTATTCCGTTCGGGATTGTAGGTGCACGGAGCCGGGTGCCCGGCAGAGGGAGTTGGGAACAAAGGATGGCCTGTTCCCAGAGGTAAGCAAAGTCACCTGCCCAGGTGCCTGATGTCAGTTTGTAGCTGTCCTTTTGCCTGCTAAGGGAAGGTAGTCTTCCAGTTTGTGGCACCTTGCATCTGGAAGAAATGCTGTTCCGTTTGGGATTGTAGGTGGCCGAGGCAAGGTGCCCGGCAGAGGGAGTTGGGCACAAAGGATGGCCTGTTTCCAGGGGTAAGTAAAGTCAGCTGCCCAGGTGCCTGATGTCAGTTTGCAGACGGAAATTGTTCCTCCATGGGAAGCCAGGCTTCCAGCTTGTGGCAGCTTGCATCTGGAAGAAATACTGTTCCGTTTCCGATTGTATGTGGCCGAGGCCTGGTGCCCGGCAGAGGGAGTTGGGCACAAAGGATGGCCTGTTTCAAGAGGTAAGTAAAGTCAGCTGCTCAGGTGCCTGATGTCAGTTTGTTGGAGGCCTTTGGCCCTCTAAGGAAGCTAGTCTTCCAGTTTGTGGCAGCTTGCATCTGGAAGAAATCCTGTTCTGCTCGGGATTGTAGGTGGCCATGGCCAGGTGCCCGGCAGAGGGAGTTGGGCAAAAAGGATGGCCTGTTTCCAGGGGTAAGTAAAGTCAGCTGCCCAGGTGCCTGATGTCAGTTTGTAGGAGGCCTTTGGCCCTCCATGGGAAGCCAGGCTTCCAGTTTGTGGCAGCTTGCATCTGGAAGAAATGCGGTTCCGTTTGGGATCGTAGGTGGCCGAGGCCTGCTGCCCGGCAGAGGGAGTTGGGCAAAAAGATGGCCTGTTTCCAGGAGTAAGTAAAGACAGCTGCCCAGGGGCCTGATGTCAGTTTGTAGCAGGCCTTTGGCCCTCTAAGGGAAGGTAGTCTTCCAGGTTGTGGCAGCTTGCATCTGGAAGAAATCCTGTTCCGTTTAGGATCGTAGGTGGCCGAGGCCAGGTGCCCGGCAGAGGGAGTTGGGTACAAAGGATGGCCTGTTTCCAGGGGTAAGTAAAGTCAGAGACCCAGGTGCCTGATGTCAGTTTGTAGGAGGCCTTTGGCCCTTCATGGGAAGCTAGTCTTCCATTTTGAGGCAGCTTGCATCTTGAAGAAATCCTGTTCCGTTCGGGATTGTAGGTGGCCGAGGCCAGGTGCCCGGCAGAGGGAGTTGGGCACAAAGGATGACCTGTTTCCAGGGGTAAGTAAAGTCAGCTGCCCAGGTGCCTGATGTCAGTTTGTAGGAGGCCTTTGGCCCTCTAAGGGAAGCTAGTCTTCCAGTTTGTCGCAGCTTCCATCTGGAAGAAATGCTGTTTCGTTCGGGATTGTAGGTGGCCGAGGCCAGGTGCCCAGCAGAGGGAGTTGGGCACAAATGATGGCCTGTTTCCAGGGGTAAGTAAAGTCAGCTGCCCAGGTGCCTGATGTCAGTTTGTAGGAGGACTTTGGCCCTCCAAGGGAAGCCAGGCTTCCAGCTTGTGGCAGCTTGCATCTGGAAGTAATCCTGTTTCGTTTGGGATTGTAGGTGGCCGAGGCCAGGTTCCCGGCAGAAAGAGTTGGGCACAAATGATGGCCTGTTTCCAGGGGTACGTAAAGTCAGCTGCCCAGGTGCCTGATGTCAGTTTGTTGCAGGCCTATGGCCCCCCAATGATGCTAGTCTTCCTGTTGAAGGCAGCTTGCATCTGGAAAAAATCCTGTTCCATTCAAGATTTTAGGTGGCTGAGGCCGGGTGCCTGGCAGAGGGAGTTGGGAACAAAGGATGGCCTGTTTTTAGAGGTAAGTAAAGTCAGCTGCCCAGGTGCCTGATGTCAGTTTGTAGGAGGCCTTTGGCCCTCCATGGGAAGCCAGGCTTCCTGCTTGTGGCAGCTTGCCTCTGGAAGAAATCCTGTTCCGTTCGGGATTGTAGGTGCACGGAGCCGGGTGCCCGGCAGAGGGAGTTGGGAACAAAGGATGGCCTGTTCCCAGGGGTAAGCAAAGTCAGCTGCCCAGGTGCCTGATGTCAGTTTGTAGCTGTCCTTTTGCCTGCTAAGGGAAGGTAGTCTTCCAGTTTGTGGCACCTTGCATCTGGAAGAAATGCTGTTCCGTTTGGGATTGTAGGTGGCCGAGGCCAGGTGCCCGGCAGAGGGAGTTGGGAACAAAGGATGGCCTGTTTCCAGAGGTAAGTAAAGTCAGCTGCCCAGGTGCCTGATGTCAGTTTGTAGGAGGCGTTTGTCCCTCCATGGGAAGCTAGTCTTCCAGTTTGTGGCAGCTTGCATCTGGAAGAAATCCTATTTTGTTTGGGATTGTAGGTGGCCGAGGCCAGGTGCCCGGCAGAGGGAGCTGGGCACAAAGGATGGCCTGTTTCCAGGGGGAAGTAACGTCAGCTGCCCAGGTGCCTGATGTCAGTTTGCGGATGGCAATTGTTCCTCCATGGGAAGCCCGGCTTCCAGCTTGTGGCAGCTTGCCTCTGGAAGAAATACTGTTCCGTTTCCGATTGTAGGTAGCCGAGGCCTGGTGCCCGGCAGAGGGAGTTGGGCACAAAGGATGGCCTGTTTCCAGGGGTAAGTAAAGTCAGCTGCCCAGGTGCCTGATGTCAGTTTGTAGGAGGCCTTTGGCCCTCCATGGGAAGCCAGGCTTCCTGCTTGCGGCAGCTTGCATCTGGAAGAAATCCTGTTCCGTTCGGGATTGTAGGTGGCCGGAGCCGCGTGCCCTGCTGGGGGAGTTGGGAACAAAGGATGGCCTGATTCCTGGGGTAAGTAAAGTCAGCTGCCCAGGTGCCTGATGTCAGTTTGTAGCAGGCCTTGGGCCCGCTAAGGAAAGGTAGTCTTCCAGTTTGTGGCACCTTGCATCTGGAAGAAATCCTGTTCCGTTTGGGATTGTAGGTGGCCGTGGCCAGGTGTCCGGCAGAGGGAGTTGGGCACAAAGGATGGCCTGTTTCAAGGGGTAAGTAAAGTCAGCTGCCCAGGTGCCTGATGTCAGTTTGCAGATGGCATTTGTTCCTCCATGGGAAGCCAGGCTTCCAGCTTGTGGCAGCTTGCATCTGGAAGAAATACTGTTCCGTTTCCGATTGTAGGTGGCCGAGGCCTGGTGCCCGGCAGAGGGAGTTGGACACAAAGGATGGCCTGTTTCCAGAGGTAAGTAAAGTCAGCTGCCCAGGTGCCTGATGTCAGTTTGTAGGAGGCCTTTGGCCCACTAAAGGAAGCTAGTCTTCCAGTTTGTGGCAGCTTGCATCTGGAAAAAATCCTGTTCCGTTCGGGATTGTAGGTGCACGGAGCCGGGTGCCCGGCAGAAAGAGTTGGGAACAAAGGATGGCCTGTTTTTAGGGGTAAGTGAAGTCAGCTGCCCAGGTGCCTGATGTCAGTTTGTAGGAGGCCTTTGGCCCTCCATGGGAAGCCAGGCTTCCTGCTTGTGGCAGCTTGCATCTGGAAGAAATCCTGTTCCGTTCGGGATTGTAGGTGCATGGAGCCGGGTGCCCGGCAGAAGGAGTTGGGCACAAAGGATGGCCTGTTTCCAGGGGTAAGTAAAGTCAGCTGCCCAGGTGCCTGATGTCAGTTTGCAGGCGGCAATTGTTCCTCCATGGGAAGCCAGGCTTCCTGCATGTGGCAGCTTGCATCTGGAAGTAATCCTGTTCCGTTCGGGATTGTAGGTGGCCGGAGCCGGGTGCCCGGCAGAGGGAGTTGGGGACAAAAGATGGCCTGCTTTTAGGGGTAAGTGAAGTCAGCTGCCCAGGTGCCTGATGTCAGTTTGTAGGAGGCTTTTGGCCCTCCAAGGGAAGCCAGGCTTCCTGCTTGTGGCAGCTTGCATCTGGAAGAAATCCTGATCCGTTCGGGATTGTAGGTGCACGGAGCCAGGTGCCTGGCAGAGGGAGTTGGGAACAAAGGATGGCCTGTTTCCAGGGGTAAGTAAAGTCAGCTGCCCAGGTGCCTGATGTCAGTTTGTAGGAGGCATTTGGCCCTCCAAGAGAAGCCAGGCTTCCAGCTTTTGGCAGCTTGCATCTGGAAGAAATCCTATTCCGTTTGGCATTGTACATGGCCGAGGCCTGGTTCCCGGCAGAGGGAGTTGGACAAAAACGATGGCCTGTTTCCAGGGGAACTAAAGTCAGCTGCCCAGGTGCCTGATGTCAGTTTGCAGGTGGCAATTGTTCCTCCATGGGAAGCCAGGCGTCCTGCTTGTGGCAGCTTGCATCAGGAAGTAATCCTGCTCCGTTCGGGATTGTAGGTGGCCGAGGCCAGGTGCCCGGCAGAGGGAGTTGGGCACAAAGGATGGCCTGTTTTAAGGAATAAGTAAAGTCAGCTGCCCAGGTGCCTGATGTCAGTCTCTAGGAGGCCTTTGGCCCACTAAAGGAAGCTAGTCTTCCAGTTTGTGACACCTTGCATCTGGAAAAAATCCTTTTCCGTTCGGGATTGTCGGTGCACAGAGCCGGGTGCCCTGCAGAAAGAGTTGGGAACAAAGGATGGCCTGTTTTTAGGGGTAAGTAAAGTCAGCCGCCCAGGTGACTGATGTCAGTTTGTAGGAGGCCTTTGGCTCTCCTAGGGAAGCCAGGCTTCCAGCTCTTGGCAGCTTGTATCTGGAAGAAATCCAGTTCCGTTTGGGATTGTAGGTAGCCGTGGCCAGGTGCCCGGCTGAGGGAGTTGGGCAAAAATGATGGCCTGTTCCCAGGGTCAAGTAAAGTCAGCTGCCCAGGTGCCTGATGTCAGTTTGTAGCAGGCCTTTGGCCCTCTAAACGGAGCTAGTCTTCCAGTTTGTGGCAGCTTGCATCTGGAAGATATCCTGTTCTGTTCGGGATTGTAAATGGCCGAGGCCAGGTGCCCGGCAGAGGGAGTTGGGCACAAATGATGGCCTGTTTCCTGGGGTAAGTAAAGTCAGCTGCCCAGGTGCCTGATGTCAGTTTGTAGGAGGCCTTTGGCCCTCCAAGGCAAGCAAGTCTAAAAGTTTGTGGCAGCTTGCATCTGGTAGAAATCCTGTTCCGTTCGGGATTGTAGGTGACCGAGGCCAGGTGCCCGGCAGAGGGAGTTGGGCGCAAAGGATGGCCTGTTTTAAGGAATAAGTAAAGTCAGCAACCCAGGTGCCTGATGTCAGTTTGTAGGAGGCCTTTGGCCTTCCAAGGGAAGCCAGGCTTCCAGTTTGTGGCAGCTTGCATCTGGAAGAAATCCTGTTCCGTTTGGGATCGTAGGTGGCCGAGGCCCGGTGCCCGGCAGAGGGAGTTGGGCACAAATGATGGCCTGTTCCCAGGGGTAAGTAAAGTCAGCGGCCCAGGTGCCTGATCTCAGTTTGTAGCAGGCCTTTGGCTTTCCAAGGGAAGCCAGGCTTCTTACTTATGGCACCTTGCATCTGGAAGAAATCCTGTTCCATTCGGGATTGTAGGTGCACGGAGCCAAGAGCCCGGCAGAAAGAGTTGGGAACAAAGGATGGCCTGTTTCCAGGGGTAAGTAAAGTCAGCTGCCCAGCTGCCTGATGTCAGTTTGTAGGATGCCTTTGGCCCTTCAAGGGAAGCCAGGCTTCCAGCGTGTGGCAGCTTGCATCTGGAAGAAATCCTATTCCGTTCGGGATTGTAGGTGCACAGAGCCGGGTGCCCGGCAGAAAGAGTTGGGAACAAAGGATGGCCTGTTTCCAGGGGTAAGTGAAGTCAGCCGCCCAGGTGCCTGATGTCAGTTGTTAGGAGGCCTTTGGCCCTCCATGGGAAGCCAGGCTTCCTGCTTCTGGCAGCTTGCATCTGGAAGATATCCTGTTCCGTTTAGGATTGTACGTGCACGGAGCCGGGTGCCCGGCTGAGGGAGTTGGGCATAAATGATGGCCTGTTTCCAGGGGTAAGTAAAGTCAGCTGCCCAGGTGCCTGATGTCAGTTTGTAGGAGGCCTTTGGCCCCCTAAAGGAAGACAGGCTTCCAGGTTGTGGCAGCTTGCATCTGGAAGAA
>NW_027095256.1:0-27414 GCF_029207755.1 Chamaea fasciata | reverse complement strand
TGACCCCACGAGGCACCCCTTTATTAATTATTCTCATCCAAAATCACTTCTTCGCACAAGCCACATCCCTTCCCACCAGCAGGGAGGGATGGCTCTGCTGCGGTGTCCCTGCAAAAATGAAACTCCTTCCATTCCCTACATGAAGGTCAAAATCCTGCATCTCAACCCCCGTCTTTCTTCTCCCTTGCCTTTTTAGCAAAATCTGCTTAAATTTTGAAATAGGTTCCTGAGCAACTCCAAAGGGCCTCCCTGGTGAATTCCTCCACCATTAAGGCTGCTCCTTACAGATGTTTCCCGTTCATTTTGGTGCAATGAAATGGCAGTTCCGCCTTTCCCACGATGGGGAAAAGCTGCAGTAAACTGAAACTGAGACAGAAGTACAATCCACAGGGGAAGCACTACCACAGGTTTAATGTATTCCCCTCAGAAATCACAGAAGTCTTGCAGGGTCTTGTGTGTTTATCCTCAAACCTGTGCAGCCCCTGCCTGGCCGAGGGCACCCGTGTGTTTTACATTTTGGTGCTGGGGCTGGTTTCCAGGCAGGTGCTGGAGCTGCAGGAACCTCTTTGCTCCCCCAAGCTGTGAGCTGGAGCAGCTCAGGAATCTTCCCTGAGGTCTGGCGTTGGTTTTGATTGCAGTTTGTGGCGCTGGGCAGGGAGGGTTTGGGATTTTTGGGTGCTGGAACGACCGAAACAACACCATGCTGCCATGGTGCAAGTGGTTATTTCACGGAATCACGGAGCGTCCTGAGCTGGGAGGGATCCACAAGGATCCAGTCCGAGCCCAGACACCCCAACAATCCCACCCTGGGTGTCCCTGGGAGCTTTGTCCAAATTCTCCTGGAGCTCTGGGGCCGTGCCCAATCCCTGGGGAGCCTGAGCAGTGCCCAGCACCCTCTGGGGGAAGAACCTTTCCCTAAAATCCAACCTAAACCTCCCTTGGCACCACTTCCTGCCGTTCCCTCAGCTCCTGTCACCAGAGCCCTCATGCACAGCTCATTACACAAAACAATTATTTATTTCAGTCCACGTTTTGCTGGGATTGTTCATCCAACGACTAAACCCCGAGCTGTGAGCCCAGCCCAGCTCTGGGCGCAGCTGTCAGAGCCTCAGCAGCACACACTCCCCAAAAATGCCTCCCCCAGTCGCATTCCAAAACTCCTGCCCCGCTTTGGGAACGCAATTCCACGTGCTTGTGTTCGTGCCTCTGCTAGGAGCCCGAGTTTTCCAACTGCTGAGCAGTTTTCCCTCATTTGACATCTTTCCCCTTTCCTTCAGCCCTGGAGAGCCTTTATAGAAGAGCCAAGGGCTGAACTTTGCTGGGAAGGCAGGAAAAAGTGGGGGTGTGAAAGCCTCAGGATTAAACGAGGATTAAGAAACGCCCAGAAAAGAGGAGACAGGGACAGAACGACCAGGTGAGCCGGGGAGGACGAGCTGATTCCTCCAGCAAACACCAGGCAGGAGCTGGGCCCCGGCACCCCAAGCCTCACCCCTCACCCCGGTGCTGCCGCTCCGGCTCCTCTGTTGTCTTGCACTGAGAATTTGTCACCGAGTCTGCAATGGAAACACTTCCGTAATTGCCCGTATTATATGGATCATTGACCTTCAACAGGGAAGCTGCTGAAGCAACTGTCCATTTATCTGGAAAATTACCACATGGCAAGAGCACATTAGGCTGCTTCCCTCTGTCTCCTCCAGCAAGGGCTTTTAGCTGCTGGACCACAAATCCCAGCCCGTGCTTCCAGCTGCAGCTTTCCGTGCTGGGATCCGGCGGGAAAAGGGGATGTGGCAGGGCTCGTCACACTTTGGTGGGGTTTGACACCCTCGGAGGGGCAGCAGATCCCGGGTCTGGGCGCCCCAAGTTAAATATCAGGCTGAAAATAAAGGTGGGAAAGTTGTAGGCCAACGAAGCAGCGTCAGAGATGATAGGACAGTGCTCCTGCTACAGCACAGAGCCTGAAAGAAAGGATGAACACAGTGATGACACGGTAATAAATGAGAAAGACAAAAAAACACACAGTGATAATACGATAATAATTGAGAAATACAAAAAAACACAGTGATAATATGATAATATTTGAGAAATACAAAAAAACACAGTGATAATATGGTAATAAATGAGAAATACAAAAAACCACAGTGATAATATGGCAATAAATGAGAAATGCAATGCTGGGGCATTGGAAAGTGCCTGTGCTCCTGCTGCAGCACAGTGCCCAAAAGAAAGGGTAAATACAGTGATAACATCATAATAAATGAGAAATGCAATGCTGGGGCATTGGAAAGTGCTTGTCTGTGTCTGTGCTCCAGCCTGGAGCATTCCCAAAGTCGTGGCACACCAAATTCCAGCAGTGCTGCTTTGCTGCTGGGCTTGAGGGGTTGAAGATTCAGCATTTTTAGGCAATCTCAGAATGGTTTGGGTTGGGAGGGAGCTCAAATCCCACCCAGGGCCACCCCTGCCATGGCAGGGACACCTCCCCCTGCCCCAGGCTGCTCCAAGCCCTGTCCAAGTGGCCTTGGGCACTGCCAGGGATGGGACGTTTCCCCCAAATTCCGCCCAGTTCGGCCACAGGAGGTTTGATCACATCCCAGCCTCCACCAGTGAAGTTCTTGTGCAGAATTTCCTCCATTCCCAGCACTTTTGTGGCATTAAAATTCATGTTCCGGGCACAATGTTTCTGGGAATCCTGTGTGTGCCCGGCCCTGCTGCCCATGGGGGCGTGCCTGCTCAGGGGCTCTTGTGTCCGAATGAATTTTTTTTTGGGGGGGGGAAATAAACCCCATTTAGTGTCTGCTCAGCCAAATGTCTTTATGGGAATTTATTTATTTCAACAGCTTCAGGTGAAGTGGGGGAATGAAGCCAAACTTTTCAGCTACAGCTCCGTGCAGCACGACTAAAATAGGATTATTTACTATAAATACACCGTGTTATTTCCTTCCCCAGCGTGGCTGCACTTTCCAGCTCTGACTTTGCGAGCTGATGTTTATCAGGCAAAACAAAGGATAAAATTAGCTGCTTTTTAAGTTCAGCCGCACTTCTCTTATCTTGTGACTCTGCCTGAGGGTTTAAAAACAAAAAAAAGCCAAAAGAAAAAAGCAGCTCCGGGGAGCCCAAGGCCATGTGCTGTCCTTGCCGGGGTTCCGGGGCAGAGCATCCTCCTGCCGCTAATCCTGGAGGCCTGAGGCAAAAAAATTATTCCTAATATCAGATATCCTAAAAATGCCGTTTTTATTGACCCTTCCTCAAGTGCTGGCGGTGCCCTGAGTTTTAATTCAATGTGTATTAATAATCCATTTTTTAAAAAGCATTTCCTATTTTCCTCTTCTTGCAGGGTCCTGGAGCAGTTTTTTTGTTGGGATTGTCCAGCTGGATGACTCCTTTGCCTTATCCCATAATTTGCAGCAGTCTCCCATGAGTACAGCACCTCAAAATAAACCCCTCAATTTTTTTTTTCCTATAAATATTTGTATTTTTACTCCCATCACTGATGAGGAAGATGCTGGAGGATTATGGAGCTGGTGGATCAGATCCCTTCTTCATTTCTTCCTTCAAAAAAACTTTCACGGGTTTTGTTGTTTGTTTTTTTTTTTTTTACCGCCCCACGTGAAATTTTATTTAGAAGCAGAGAAATTTAATTTAATTGAAATTAATAATAATTTAATTTAAATTAAAATTAATTAATTAATTAAATTGAAAGAATTAATAAAAGAACTTTAATTGAAGATTTCCTCTAGAGCAGGTTAAGACATCTCTTAACCCTGGTGGGATGGAGGGGGTTTTTTTGGGAGAAGGAGCTGGAATTTGCCATGTCTGACCCACGAAATTCCAGAGACGAGAGCAGTGAATCTTCTGCCTGGGTATTTTCTTTCTTAATCCCATATTAAACCTTGGGCTCGGTTTCCAGAAGTTCAGCCATGGAAAAAAAAAATCTATTTTTTAAAAGCTGAGTGCCCTTTAAATATAGTTTATAGTCCAAAGATTTCAACGAGCTCGTTCAGAACTTGCATGGAAAGTTTGGAGATTTACTTTTAAAGGCTGTGATTAATTGTAATTTAATCTGGCTCCTAAGCAAATGCCTCAAAACACACCTCCCATTTCTCCTGTTTCCCACAATTTATGTTATCCTGGGATGTGCCAGGATCAGGATCGGAGCAGCCCCATCTGCAGCAGGCTCACATCCCACTCTGCTGTGACTTTGGATGCCGCCGTAAATCAAAATATTCTCAATTTTAATCTTCTCCTTAGCGCTCCCCTGTGTCTTTTCCAGCCCAGGCTGCCTCCACTGCGTTGTTCCATTTATTTCTCCAATCCCACCTTGGAGGCAGGACAGGGAAAGCCTCAGGAGAGGGGCAGCAGCATCAGGAAGCACCCCAAGGGTCCTGTGGGGTGCCTGGAAATCGGGATCAGCACAGGCAGGTGAGTTAGTGGTGAACGGGGACCGTGACAAAGCATCTGGGCGGAATTCTCTACTCGGAGCAAAAGGAAAATTCTTAAATCACAGGATCAGCTTTGAGGTGGAGGTGGTGAGGATGACTGGAGATCCAAGGCCAGGCTGGACACTGGGGCTGGAGCAGCCTGGGACAGTGGGAGGTGTCCCTGCCAGGGCAGGGGTGGCCCTGGGTGGGCTTTGAGGTCCTTTCCCACCCAAACCAGGCTGGATTCCGTGATGGAATGATGGGATGAAGTTCCCGTTTCTCTGCAGGGATTCTCCAAGCCACGGCAGAGGGGCCACGCAGCAAACGGGGGCTGAGTTTTCTTTCAGCGGCCAAGAAAAGCGGCCTTGGGGTAAATGTCGGGGGTTTCAGACCTGCAGCGAGGGTGTGCTGGCCATGGGGCTGACACAGGGGAGAGGGAGGCTCGGCCAGAACCCCAGCAGGAATTCACCCCTGGAGAGGCGCTCATCCCACCTGGAGCTCCCCGAGGCCACACCTGCTGTGACACCGAGGGCTTTGAGCACACTTGCACCCGTGCAGAGCTGCAGCTCCTCTCTCGCAGGCAATCTCTAAATATTTGCATTTTACTCCGGAGCTGCCCAGCGAGTGCTCGAGAGCAGGATGAGGCCCCAGCCAGCCTTTGTTTTGTTAGTGAGAGGAGTTTGTAGCAGGCTTCATTTTCACTCCCTAAGCCTCCCTGTGATCTGCCTCGTGCATCTGTTTCCCCTTGATCTCGCTGCCTGACTGACAGCTACTTTACACCGGCATTATCTGTCAAAACATTATTTAATGGAATCCCTTCTAGAAGGAGTTTTTGTTATTATTAGAAAATCAAAATGCGGTGATAATTGAATCCCTTTGTATTCCCTGTGTAATGCAGGGAGTAAGACACATTCACACCTGAGGGGAAAACACATCTGGATTTCCTCTTTGCCCCGAGTCCAGGAGCTCTCCCTCCGCCTGGCTTTGATTCTCCTGCCTCAGAGGGGGAGGAAATTTGCAGTGTGTGCATCTCATCTGAGGGAAACAATGCCATACATACTCTGGTTGATTTTTTTTTTTTCCTTTTTTATTATTTTTTTTTTTTTTTTGCCACAGGAATGGCATTAAATAAACACATAGCAGGCTGCAGTGTCACAACAAGGAGATGTACAATTACGGAGACAAAATACCCCAAGGAAATCAACACAAGGCTTATTAATATCCAGGCCTGCAGAAGACAACTGTCAGACAATTGGTCAACAAGGTACATGGTATCTGTTAGATACTGACTAACCCATTATGATCTTTATGAAGTGTCCTTTTGGGGGTCTAGATCTTCAAATATGAGTTGGAAGACCCTTTTCTTTTATTAGTTGCTAAGCTCTTTATACTTTTACCATATTGCGGCAGGTTAGAAGTCTGAGCTTTATTGTCTTATGTTATTGAAAATCCAGATTCCCGCAGCCTTCTCCCTCAGGTCAAGATTTGTCTGAGAATACATTCTCATTTCTCCATGTACAAAGGCTGTCTGGAGAGAGGCAGAAAAAGATTATGACTGTAATATACTTAAATCCAATTTATTTGCCTGACTAGAAACTTCCACACTTCACAATTGCTTCCTACAGAAGATTTTTGTATTTAATTCCTTCATCGCGGCGAGGAGCGGCAGCGATCCGAGTCCTCCAACAGGTCTGTGCTCCACGCACACGCACACGCACACATACCTGAGCCAGAGGAGAGGCACGAAAGCACCAAATGGACACTTGGTCTGCGGGCTGGCAGTTTGTTCCTGCCTCAGAAATAAAGAGAAATGAGAAGGGAAATTTTAAATGCTCTTTGCGGAGCCGCTCTGAGCACCCTGTGAGCGCCGCTTGATGGAGACATCACTCGGCTCAGTGACTTCATCGTGGCGCTGCTCCCTCAGTTCTGCTCTGACAGGAGCATCTCAGCTGCTCTGGTCACCCACCACGGGATTTCCAGGTGCCGGGGGCTATTTTAAACCTTCATTTGAGAAGGCTTGAAAAGGCCTGGCTCGGGTTTCCTGCGCCCTTTCCCTAAGCAGGGGCGGCACCAAAGCCTTTCTGCCTGGCTCCAAGACAAACACGGCCAGCGCACCCTGCTCTGGGCCAGCTTGGGCCTCACCAACCCCTTTGGTTGGGGGGAAAAATGTAAAACGGGGTGAAAAGACGCTTTGCAAAGTGCAGCACTTGCCTTTGGGCTGTGGCTGGGAGCCCTGGCTGTCCCAAACACCATACAGGGATACTTGTGGAGGATGGGAAAACCCTCCCAAAGGGATCAGGAGCTGAGGCTGCGCTGGCCTTGGTTGTGGCACCTGCATTTGGGACTCGTTGCTTGGGCAGGGCAGTGCCCAGAAGCGTCCGAAAGGAGAATTTCTTTCGTTATGAGAACAAAAAGGTCCAAAAGCGGGGCACAAGGTGATTTCATGTGAAGGTTTGATGCCCTGAGGTGATGAGGGTGATGGCACCGTGCCCACGGTCAGCCGGGCCCTGCAGCCCCTCGGCTGCTCCTGGCTCGGGAGGCCTTGGGATTTTGGAACTCTGGAGGCTGAGAATTTCAAGTTTTCTGTTCTAAAAGGTGCTGACCCTCAAGCAAACACTGCGTTTGACCTGAGACTATGGAACAGGCTTCCAAAAATTGAGTGATGGCACTGGGGCTGTGGGTGTGTGGTTTGGATAGAAGTGCGTGATCCCACGGGGTGGAAAATTTAGATTTGAGATTTTAGTATTTAGTAATATACGCGAAGCAATATGGAGGATTTGGGGAGTTGTCTAAGCCCTTCTTCTCCACCTTCTTCTTCTTCCTTCTTCTTTGTTGACGGCTGGGATCGCAAATGCAAATGGAGGAGCTTCACCGGGATGAAGGGGAGTGTTGAAGAAACTACCTTTCAAATCTGTAATTATAAGTGGCCACTCTCTGGGGATCATCGAGGTTGGGATTTTGGGGATGCTGGGGCAGGTGGGTGTGGATGTCCCCCTGGGGCTGGGCATGGGCAGCAGCTCAGGGACACTGCCAGGGGGTGGCCAGGGCTCCCTGAGGGACAGCAGGGACAGAGCCAGGGGCTCAGGAGTTGGGACAGAGCCTTTGGGGCCCTCAGGTGCCTGCTGGCCACTGAGCTGCCACCAGCCAAACACCCTGAAGCTGCAAAGGAGGAGCTGCCTCCATCTCCTCGTGGATTTTCCCTCCGCTTCAGGGCAATTCGGCTGTCCTAAGACCAAAATCCAGCCTAAAAGGTTGGGAAATCCACCCTGGCACCGCTGTTTGTTTGGGAAGATGCTGCAGTGGGGTGTTTTTTTTTTTTTTTATCCATGAAAAGAGATCTCAGCTCAGTTCTTGGTTTGAAACGGAGACCAAACTTCACTGTCCCAGAAAACACCCATGGCAGTGAGAACCTCGGAGCAGCTGGGCTGGATAAAACCCCTTTTCACCACAAAATGAATTTACCTGCTCCCAAATTTCTGCAGCTTGTAGAAATTCCAGCAAGCGGCTGTGTGGCTTTCCAGGAGCACCGTCCCTTCATTCCCCCTGGAATTCCCTTTCCAGCTTTCCCAGCTCTGTCCCTGGGCTGCTTTGGCACGGCCATGGCCCTGGATTTTTATTTTTTTTCCCCCCGCCTCCCAATCTTTCGAACAAATTTCTCCTTTTTCAGAGTCTGCGCCCTGCGGGGCTCTAAAATCATAACAATTAATGCTGGCAAAGACTCCTGAAGCCACCTAAGCCGTCCCTCCTAGGGCAGGATTGCTGGAGCAGGCAGAGAAATTAATGGAGAGGGGAGGCACAGGAGCCAGGCAGGGACCTGCTCCCGACCGAAAGTTGGGGGGAAAAGTTGAAATCACCTCAAAAATCTGCTAAGGGGGGAAGCGGCAGAGCTGCTCCGTCACCCGAGTGCTTGAGAGTTGATATGGAAGGAGTTGTAATCATCAATTTGTCCCGATTTTAACTCTTATTTCAACGTTTGGTTTGGTTTTTTTCCCCCCCTCCTTCCCCCCCCCCCCCCCTTTTTTTTTTCCCGGATTTTGTAGCAACAAGGGGTGATCAAACAGATTTACAATAGTCGGTGTTTATCACCCTTCCAGAGGCGTTAAGTGGCTATAAATGCATATGAAATATCTGCGGCGGATCCCTCGCCTGCTCAGCAATGTGTTCTTCCTACGTTCCCTAATTGCTAGCAGGAAAAATAGGAGGAATTTGTTTACCAGCTTCCCTGCATAATATTCAGACATCTGGAGCTGCGAGGTCTGGATGGCGTTCCTGGGGGACAGAAAATACATCAAGGACAATTAGACAAGCGGGGAGCTGCAGCCGAGAGGGAATTTCCCCGACCATGGGAAAAGGGCTCCGAGCAAACCCCGGCACCCACCCGCCCTCCCTGGGCTCCCCTGCTCTTCCTCCTCTCCCTGACAAGTTTTTTGGTTGTTTTTTTTTTTTCCTTCTCCTTTTATCATCCTGGGGATGGTTGGACTCGATGATCTTTGAGGTTTGGTTTTGTTGGGTTTTTTTTCCTAACTTCTTTTCCTGACCTGCTGGTTTCCATCGTCTGCAGGTGCCTTGTCCCCATCCCTGTTGTGTGAGTTTTCCCAAGGCAGGGGCGGCACCCTCAGGAAAACTGATTTTTGTGGAAATACATTTGCTGTCTGTGCCTCTTAAGGGCGATTTAGGCTCTTTTTTTAGGGAGTGTAAATACCTGGTGACCACCCTGCTGTGTGAGCCCTCGCCTCTGGCTCCTGTCACACACCTGAGGGGACAAATTCCTTCCTGAGGGTTCCCCTGGGCTCCTGAGGGGGAAAAAAAAAATAATAAAATTCCCTCAAAAAATCCCGGGATTGCCATATGAGAACCAGGGAGCAACAGTCCCCGTGGGGCTGCTCCTCATCTGTGCCACAGATGGGTTATTGATGATTTTCTGTTTCTTATTTAACAGCTTGAGATCAGCAGAGAGAGGCTGTGCGGTTTGATTGAAATCAGCCAAGGAACTGCTTTTAATCATGATTTAAATCAAAAAAAAAAAAAAAAAAAAAAAGGGAAAAAAAAGTGAGAAACGTTGGTTTAAGTAATTGATTTTTAAATTTGCTTCGCATTTGGGCTTTTTTTCCAGTTGCCTCAGTAAAGGTCTGTCCCCTTTGGGGATGTCCTGGAAGCGAAATTCTCTTTGTAACACCTTAGGGCCAAAGACCAGGTCGTTTCCACTTGTGTACTTTGTGAACATACTTTAATTTAATTTTTATACAAACCCCACTTATCTGCTGTATTTTTATTCCTTTTCTTGTTGTTGTTGCCTCTGTTTTATAATTCCTGGTATCAGGCTATGGCAGGAGGTGACTGGAAGGCAGCCAGGGGACACTTTTTCCTGGAGATAATACTTTTTGTTCAACACAGACGTGAGAAAAGATGCTGAAATATCTTTGACAGCAGGGCAGGAGGCTGGGGCAGCCTTTGGGAGCACTCAGGTGTGCCCAGGGCGGGGGATTTGGGAAGGGCTGAGGGTCCCTGAGCCACCCCAGGAACACCCCAGGAAAGCCCAGGATCTTCTTCTTTGTAGAATTAGCAAAATTCTCACATTTTTGGGCAAAGACAAGGGTCCAAATCCACCTTGGACGGGGCTTGGAGCAGCCTGGGACAGTGGGAGGTGTCCCTGCCATGGCAGGGGTGGCCCTGGGGGGGATTTAAGGTCCTTTCCCCCCCAAACCAGCCTGGGATTCTGGGATTCAGTTGGAACCGTGAGCAACAGGGAGGGGAAGCACAAGGACACCCCTTGGAGCACCCAGAGATCGTTAATTTACAGTTAATTTAATTTATCCCCTTCCTCTTCAGAGAAGTCCTTCTGGCCAAGATGCTGCCAGGTTGGGTTGGCGTGGGTTTGGGGATGGGTTTTGGGGTGGGTTTGGAGTGGCTTGGGGTGGGGTTTGGGCTGGGTTGGGATGGGTTTTGGGATGGTTTGGGGTGCTTTTGGGCTGGGTTGGGATGGGGTTTGGGATGGTTTGGGGTGCTTTTGGGCTGGGTTGGGATGGGGTTTGGGATGGTTTGGGGTGCTTTTGGGCAGGGTTGGGATGGGGTTTGGGATGGTTTGGGGTGCTTTTGGGCTGGGTTGGGATGGGTTTTGGGATGGATTGGGGTGGGGTTTGGGCTGGGTTGGGATGGGTTTTGGGATGGTTTGGGGTGTTTTTGGGCTGGGTTGGGATGGGGTTTGGGATGGTTTGGGGTGCTTTTGGGCTGGGTTGGGATGGGTTTTGGGATGGTTTGGGGTGCTTTTGGGCTGGGTTGGGATGGGGTTTGGGATGGTTTGGGGTGCTTTTGGGCTGGGTTGGGATGCGTTCTGGGCTTGGCTCCATGGATGGTTTGCCTGTGGATACTCCCACTGGAGAGCAGGAGGCTGAGTGACTGCTGAGGCCAGACGGGTCTCGTGAACTCGTGGGGCTGATTCCAGCCCTGCTGCTGCTCCTGTGGTTCCTCTGCTCCCTCTGATGTGGAGGTTGGGAATTCTGGAATGGTCTGCCCGGGGAGCTGATGGAGCCACCATCCCTGGATGTGTTTAAAACAAGGCTGGATGTGGCACTCAGTGCCGTGGGTTAGTTGAGGTGGTTTTAGGGCATGGGTTAGACTCGATGATCCTAAAGGTCTCTTCCAACCCCGTGATTCTGTGAATTCCCCCCGGATCCATCCCCAGAGCAGCAGCCCGGGTGTGGATGGAACCGTGCCAGGAGCACTCCCCGCTCTCCTGAAGGGCTGATCGATATCCCAGCCCATCCTTAGCTGCTGCAAAGGTTACGCCGGGAGCTCTCCCTGCAGACAAAACACAACATTACGTCTTCTTCGGGCCGGCTGCAATTGCAAATCCTGCGGGCGAGACCCGCCTGGGACACCGGCAGGCAGCTGAGGAGGCACGTTTGGAGCTGCCAGGATTCCCTGAGAGCTGCATCCCGTCCATCCCATGGCTGTGGGGACAGGGACAGCCCAGCTCCCTGCGGGATCCCCAGAGCTGTGGGCAGGGGATGCTCGGGATGGACGCAGGGGATGGATGCAGGGGATGGATGCAGGGGATGCTCGGGATGGATGCAGGGGATGCTCGGGATGGACGCAGGAGATGTTCAGGATGGATGCAGGAGATTTTCGGGATGGATGCAGGAAGTTCGGGATGGATGCAGAGGATGCTCGGGATGGACACAGGGGATGCTCGGGATGGACACAGGGGATGCTCGGGATGGATGCAGGGAATGGACACAGGGGATGCTCGGGATGGACGCAGGGAATGGACAGAGGGGATGTTCGGGATGGACGCAGGGAATGGACAGAGGGGATGCTCGGGATGGACGCAGGGAATGGACAGAGGGGATGTTCGGGATGGACGCAGGGGATGGATGCAGGAGGTTCGGGGTGGATGCAGAGGATGCTCGGGATGGACACAGGGGATGCTCGGGATGGACACAGGGGATGCTCGGGATGGATGCAGGGAATGGACAGAGGGGATGTTCGGGATGGACGCAGGGAATGGACAGAGGGGATGTTCGGGATGGACGCAGGGGTTGGACGCAGGGGATGGACGCAGGGGATGGACGCAGCAAATAGAGCTGTACGGGCAGATGCGAGCCCAGGTAGCCGCAGGGCCGAGCTTGGCTCCACGAGCAGTGCTGGAGCTCCTTCCTGTGGTGGCAGGGATGAGTTACTGGCTGTGGAGCACCAGCCTGGGAATGCGGCTCCGTCCACCGGGAGAGCAGCAGCCCTGCGGGCTGAGGGCGGAGTGACCCCCTGGACACTGCAGCCGTGGTGGTGTGGTCATCTCCGCCGGCCTTGGGGTCACTCACGGCGTATTCCTGAAATAATGGCATTTCCTTACTGCTGCCACGCAGTCAGGAAGGGTCACTCTGGTTTGGGGGCGGAAAAATGGAGCGAGGATGGCACACACGGGTGTGCCTGGCCCCGGGACAGGGGGATTTTTGGGGTGGGCAGCTCTGGGGAGCCCCTGCCCAGCCCCGGGCACAGGGAGCGATGGGCAGAGCCGTGGGTGCTGCCCGCTGCCCCGGCCACAGGGACAGCAGCAGGGACCGGCAGGTGGTGCCTGCAGATCTTCAGAAGGGCAGAATTTGGCCCTTAATGTTCTTTTGATGTGGTTTTTTGTGTGTGTGTGTGCAAAGGTTTAATTTGCCAACTTCGAGCAGTTTGCAGACGAGTTGATCAGCGTGTTGTGTTATTAAGTTCATACTCGGTGCCAGGCATTGGGAAAGCACAGAGAACATTATTTATGTTGCTAAACGAAGTCAAGGAATTCAGGCCTCTGCTGTTCACCGGGAAAACAGACAGTCAAAAAACAAAGCCGTATTTGTAATCGTACTCAGCAGTCTTTTTAGGAGGAGTAATTACCAAAATAATCGACAGGCATGGATGGGATTATTAACGACAGCCACAGCCTGGAATATCCATCCCTACCTGGCACAGAGCAGCTGGGGGAAGGAAGGAGCAGCTCTGGAATGGCAGAGCTCACACTTGGAAATCGTTGTCTCAGCTGAGGAGCTCTGAGGGGAGCAGCAACAGCCCAGCCTGGGGATTCTGAACCCAGCACTTTCCCACCCCGTGCACTGCTTCTGCTCTTTCTGCTCTGAAGAAACTAAATATAAGTTATTAATGAATTCCTTTTAATATGAGCAGTTACAGGCGTCGAGCTGGGTGAAATTGAGAATCAGGTGGAAAACATCCCGGCTGCATTCCCATAGGGACGGGACACTGAGGAGGAGCACGAGTGGGAGCCTGCACAACTTCCCTGGCATCGATTCCTGGATGGACAGGGCTGGGAGCAGCCTGGGATGGCGGGAGGTGTCCCTGCCCACGGCTGGGGTGGGAACTGGATGGGCTCTGAGGTCCTTTTCCAACCAAACCCTTCTGGGATCCCGTGACGTCTGCGGTGCCGCTCCCCCCGCCCCGCAGAGCTCACCCAGCCCCACCTGCCAAAAGGACGAGCAGCAAACCTGCTTTAGAGAGAAAACAGAGCTGTGGGGCTGCAGCAGGTCCAGCTGCAGCTCCCCGAGCCCCGCTGGGCCTTCCCTCGGGGGCGAAGGGAGGAGAGCAGGGCTGGGAGGAGGTGGGAGCAAACCCCTTCCACGCTTCTGGAACAGGAGCAGCGGGAATAAAACGCCACTTTTCCGGCACTAATGAACGTGTGGCAGCGCAGGAATAGCTCCGTGCCCATAGGAAGTCTGGATTTTCAGCTACTGTTTAAGTTCCTTTTCTTCTCAAAGTGCTGGTGAGGCTCAGCCCTGTCATCCACTTCCTCTTACAACCGCCGCCGACTTCAAAGGAAATCCTGCCGGCAAAATCGCTACAGAATTGTGTCAGGAGTTTGTTTGCTCCCAAGATTAGATAATTAATGAAGATGGAATATTCAAATTGCATTTACATAAAGCTAAGGGTAATCTTAAAGCGTTCTATTATTTTGTAAATGACCCGGAGTTTGTAGCGCGTTTATAACGATCAATCGGGACACGAGGCCTTTCAAACGAGGAAGTACAATTTATAATCTCACTTCCCTTCATTATTTATTCATCCCGCTGTTGAATCTTCTGCTTTTCAAAACCTGGAGAGCCACGGAGCTCCCTTTACCTGCCGCTGTCGTTCCAGAAGGAAAACCCGAGTTTTGTGTTTGAGTCAGTCCCGGTCACATTGTGAGGGGAGCTCCACACGGATCCTTTCCTTGGGCCCAGTTAGGCTGAAATCCATAAAATTCCTGACTGGTTTGGGCTGGAAGGGGCCTCAAAGCTCATCTTTTTCCACCCCTGCCATGGCAGGGACACCTCCCACTGTCCCAGGCTGCTCCAAGCCCGATGTCCAACCTGGCCTTGGATGTTCCAGGGATCCAGGGGCAGTCACAGCTGCTCTGGGAATTCCATCCCAGCCCCTCTCCACCCTCCCAGGGAACAATTCCTGCCCAAGATCCCATCCAGCCCTGCCTTCCTTCAGCTGAAGGCCACAGATTCTACAGAACTTCTGCTCTCTGGCTTTCCCCTCAGGCTCAGACTTGGCTCCACCTGAATTCCTGAAGATGCAGTGATGGTAAAACGTGACATTTTCTATTTTCAGCATAGACCTACGGAAATGTCGATTCCTTTCCACTCGGGCACTGTGTTTGTGGCAGTGCCCTGAACGATTGCCCCTGCGTGGACTCACTGTTCAGCTCCTTTCCAACGAACCTCTCACCCAGCAGAGCTTTATTTTAAACCCATCGCCCATTTCTGGGCGCAGCAATTTCCCACCCCCCATGGCAAGGAGGAATTTTCAGCACACAAACTGGGCTGCCCCTGGATCCCTGGCAGTGCCCAAGGCCAGGCTGGACACTGGGGCTGGAGCAGCCTGGGACAGTGGGAGGTGTCCCTGCCCATGGCAGGGGTGGCACTGGGGGGGATTTGAGGTCCAGGATTTTATTCCAGGCTTGGTTTGCTCTCAGTGGGCTCACCAAGGGCTCAGGAGGATCTCCCCAAGGAAATCAGGTCCTTAACCCCAAGGCTGCTCCAGGAGCATTCCCTCATCCCAAGCAGGAACAGTTAGACTCCCAAATTCCTTCCTGGCCCTAAACCCGCCCCACCCCGCTGCTCTTCAGCACTGAGAGCAACGCTGGGGTCGAGAAATGACAGAGAAAATCTTCTCTCCCCTTCCCTAAAGGAGCTGTCCCAGGCTGGGGAAGTGATTTGCTGCACACAGGGGCTGAGAAAGCCAAGTTTGGACACGGCAGGATTTTGTCACTCAGCTTTTACCGGAACTGGGACAACTTCAGCGGGACGCTCAGCACAAGTGATGTAAGCATGGCCATAAATCCAGACTGAAAACTGGGAATTTATTTACTAACTACCCCAAATTACCCAATCTTCAGTGACGCAGCCATCCCTCCACCAAATAACTCACACCAGCTATTTCTCTTTCCTTACTGACTCTTTGAAAAACTACTCAGAATCCTTTTCCTTCTCAGCTTTGCACGTTTTTCCTTCTCAAAAATGCACATTTTAAAACTTCCCGGGCCCTTTCCTTGCTGAGCTACTGACTCAGGGACTGAGGCATCTGGCACTTGCTGGGGGGTGTCGAGTTCAGGGAACTTCACTTTTATCTAAAAGCTTTTTTGTGTTCAAGACTGAAACAAACCTGTTGGTGCAGGGAGTGCTCAGGGATTGGGGATGGATTCCTGCCCTCGTGCCTGTGAAGATGAGGGTGGTGAGGACGAAGGCTGGTGCTCAGGAGGGTGTTCGCGAGCACAGGGAGGATTTGGGGGGATCTGGGAGGCTCAGGGGGGATTTTCACTCTGATTTTAGCTGTGCCCTGCCCTGCTGAGGAGCTGTCACGGAACATTCACATTCCGCTGAACTCCGGTTATTCCCAGGGCACGGACAAGCCTGACTTAGGGCACCACCGACAAACGGAGAGGTGTGTTGACACCTCTGAACTAATTAAGGCCTAATTAATAAATTAGGATTCAATTTGTGGCTGCTGCTGGATCCCTGGCAGTGTCCAAGGCCAGGCTGGAGCAGCCTGGGACAGTGGGAGGTGTCCCTGCCAGGGCAGGGGTGACACTGGGTGGGCTTTGAGCTCCCTTCCTGTTGGAACCCTGAGAATTCCAGACTTTCTGTGCTGACAGGCACTGACCCCCCAGCAAACACTGCTTTGACCTGAGGTCTTGGAAAAGGCTCCAAAATTGAGTGACAGCGCTGGGATTGTGGCTGTGGGGCTTGGATAGAAAGGTATGATAGCACAGGGTGCAAAACTCAGAGTTGAAGGGTTTAGAATACAGTAATATGGATAGAAAGCAGGGTGGAGGGTTTAGGGCGGAGGCTGAGTCCTTTTTCACCTTCTTCTCCATGGGCCTGGGTGGTGTTTTGTAATTGGGTAGAAAAATCCACATTGCAGGCCACGGGTGGTTGCTTATTGGGTTAAAAGTCAAAATAATTTAGGTGTTATTTCAAAATTGGACAGTTCGTTCTTAAAAGACCTTGGAAAGAGTTAGAGACAGAGCCATTCTTCACTTGGTCAGCCAGAACTCACAGCTTGTGGAACTGTGACACAGGTAGGAATTAATAAACATCTGAGTCCGAACACAAAACGTCTCTCAAGCTTTTCATCCCGGCTCTGACAGGGAAAGAAGATAAAACCTTCCCACCCAAACCAAGTTGGGATTCCATGCAATCAAGGGGCAAACGTTAATGGTTTGAGGGGGAAAAGCTTCCCAAGGAGCTGGGCTGGGAACGGGAGGAAAGGGGAAGGAAAGACAGCAGGAACTGGGTGTCCAAGGGCTGACGGAATTTCAGTGGTCAGTGACCACGGGGCTGCTCAGAGCCGAGGGGACAGCACAGCAGGTGGAGAGACATTCCACGAGGAATCTGCACCTGGAGGAACCTCAGGCTGATTCCACACATGAGGAAAATCCTCCGTGTTCCTGTAGGTCTCTGTTCCATCTGCAGCCTCCCCGAAACTTCACAGGCCTCTCACTGTGCAATTACAGGAGGATTTTAGTCTGATTATACATTAAAAACTCCCCTCTCTCCAAAGAAACTCGAAGATCAGAGACATTTCCTTTCAAGTATTGCACTGAAATGTGAACACTCCCGCTGCTTATTACAAAATGTTTCTGCAAGGCACCGTGGAACTCTTAGACTCGATGCTTTTATTGTTGGAATTGTTTTCTTTTCTCCACAAATCCGAGCATTTCGCTCCCATACCCTTCTTTTTTTTTTTTGTCACGGAAATGTTGTTAGGGAAGTTTTAGTCACAGCTTGAGCAGGATGCACAGTCACAAGCCACTGCTGTGGGTACATTAACGGGACCACGAGGATCACAACCCAACACAAAATAAATGACATGTTTGTCCTTCAGCTGGGTGAAAATGGGAATGCAAAGTCTGGAGTCTTATTTCTCCTGATCCCCAGGATTCTTTAATCTTATCAAATATACATTCCCGTATTCCAAGGCAGCCTGACAAAGCAGCTTGCTAGAAATGAGTTGCATTAGATTGTGTGGAGCACATTTTCCTAGGAAATCCAATTTCACAATCATGTTCTGGTGACATTTAGCCATTGCTTAGTACAGCAAAGGGCTCCTTGGGTGTTTGAAACTGTGGCAGGGGGAGCAGGGCAGGGATTGTCCCCCTGGGCCACCACGGGGACCTCGAGGGCTCAGTCCAGCTCTGGGTCCTCACTCCAGGAGAGCCCTGGAGGGGCTGGAGTGTGGCCAGGGAAGGGAACGGAGCTGGGGAGGGGCTGGAGAATTCCTGAGGGAGCTGGGCAAGGGGCTGAGCTTGGAGAAAAGGAGGCTCAGGGGGGACCCTGTGGCTCTGCACAGCTCCCTGCCAGGAGGGGACAGCCGGGGGGTCGGGCTCTGCTCCCAGGGAACAGGGACAGGAGGAGAGGGAACGGCCTCAGGCTGGGCCAGGGGAGGCTCACGGTGGGCAGCAGCAGGAATTTCCCCATGGAAAAGATGCCCAGGCCTTGGCAGGGGCTGCCCAGGGAGGTTTGGAGTGCCCATCCCTGGAGGTGTCCCAGGAACTCCTGGAGGTGGCACTCAGAGCTCTGGGCTGGGGACAAAGTGGGGATGGAACAGCCCCAGGGTGGGTTCCATGGGCTGGGAGGGCTTTTCCCACCTCAGGGATCCTGTCCATTCCTTCCCCCAGGGCCTGCTCTTCCCTGGGGATGCAGCCTGGCTTTCCAGCAGGGAAAGGATCACTCCCCACGGACGATTCCCAGCAAACCCCAGATTCCAGAGGCTGCACAGCTGCAGAGGGAGCCGAGGCCGTCCCTGTTTGTCTGGGAGTGGAGGTGCCTCCAGGTCCATAAATCTGTATGCACTAGTAGGGGTTCTCTACCAGCAATTCATTTTAATTATGTGAGACATAAAAAGACCACCTACAGATGAGACAATACAGCTGTAAGATCCCCAAGGTTACTACGGGGAATACTTCATAACTGAAGTATGTTCTCCCCGAGGAATTCGACTACCATTTGATTTAATTTTTAATTTTTACATTTTAATCAAAAATAGATCAAATGGTGGCGCTCTCCCCCGGGGACCCATACTTCAGATACGAAGCAGTCCATGTTCCTTTTAAATATGTAAAGCTGCCATTTATGTATAACTCATGAATGACACCCCGTGTCGCAAGCAAATACCGCGCGGCGATTTCGGGATTGTTGCTGTAACAACTGCGTAATATCCCATAATAATCGCGCACAGATATCCCCCTGCTGCCTCCACGGGGCCAGCAGCACCACGGGGAGGGACTGGGAGCTGATCCTGCCCGTCCTGAGGGGAAGGAAGAGCCCCACGGATGGAGGAGCTGCTGATGGAGAAGCTGGGCTTGGAGAAAGGGTCAGGAGCAGAGCCGGGAACAGCAGAGCCAGGCAGAGCTCCAGGCCTGGGAAAAGGCTGGGCAGGGGTTTGGGATGAGGGATGGAAGGACAGGACACAGGGAACGGCTTCCCACTGCACCTCCGTGGATTGCCCGTGCCCTGGGAATAACCGGAGTTCAGCGGAATGTGAATGTTCCGTGACAGCTCCTCAGCAGGGCAGGGCACAGCTAAAATCAGAGTGAAAATCCCCCCTGAGCCTCCCAGATCCCCCCAAATCCTCCCTGTGCTGGCGAACACCCCCCTGAGCACCAGCCTTCGTCCTCACCACCCTCATCTTCACAGGCACGAGGGCAGGAATCCATCCCCAATCCCTGAGCACTCCCTGCACCAACAGGTTTGTTTCAGTCTTGAACACAAAAAAGCTTTTAGATAAAAGTGAAGTTCCCTGAACTCGACACCCCCCAGCAAGTGCCAGATGCCTCAGTCCCTGAGTCAGTAGCTCAGCAAGGAAAGGGCCCGGGAAGTTTTAAAATGTGCATTTTTGAGAAGGAAAAACGTGCAAAGCTGAGAAGGAAAAGGATTCTGAGTAGTTTTTCAAAGAGTCAGTAAGGAAAGAGAAATAGCTGGTGTGAGTTAATTGGTGAAGGGAGCGCTGGATGGAATTTTGGGCAGGAACTGTTCCCTGGGAGGGTGGAGATGGAATTCCCAGAGCAGCTGTGGCTGCCCCTGGATCCCTGGAGTGTCCCGGGCCAGGCTGGACATTGGGGCTTGGAGCAGCCCGGGACAGTGGGAGGTGGGATTTGAGGTCCTTTCCAACCCAAACTATCCTGGGATTCTGTGACAAGAAACAGCCTCAGGCTGCACCAGGGGAGGTTCAGCTTGGATATCGGGAAAATTCCTCCCTGGAAAGGGCAGTAGTAACCCATCCCGGGGGGGATTACACAGCCCTGTGCATGTGGCACTTGGGGACAGGGGCAGCGGTGGCCTCGGCAGTGTTGGACTCGATGTCCTGAGAGCCTTTTCCAACCTGAACAATTCTGGGATTCTTCTGTTGCATCTTCCTGGGATTTCTTTTTTTATTTTTGCTGCGTTTTTAGACATTGTGGCCACTGCTTTTTTTTTTTTTTTTTTTTTGCTTCCTTGAGAAGAGTTTGGGAACAGCTCAGGAAGGGAGAGGAAAAGGCTGAGGGCTGATGTCCCCAGGGCACTTGTCACACGGGGAAATGTCACTTTGCTCAAATCCCTGCTCCCGCTCACGGCACCAGGGACACCCCGGGATCCTGAGTGGAAGTCGGATGTGGGAGGAAACGCCCATTGTGAGCGTTAATTTGTTAATTATCAGCGTTAATCAAGGCAAAGCCAGAGCTGTCTCTGTGTGACTGGGAGTCTGCGAACACAGGGTATCACACCACGCTCCCAGGAGAGCTGCTGAGGTTTGCAGCAACTCGTTTTACACATCAACAACACGGATGTTTAAAGCTATTCAATAAATTATCATGTTTAAAATAAACAAAAATAAATTTAAATGTATTAACTGGAGTCATTTCGACGTGTAAGTCTTGGCTTGTCAGATCCAGGTTGCCTTTAAACCTCACTTTTCCCAATATTTTGGTTTTTCCATCTTTTTTTTTCTTTTTGGGCAGTCAAGATGCCGAGTGGACTCGTGATTGCCATCAAATTGATGAAGTGAGCAACTAAAGCTACCACAAAGATTTTACATGACATAAATAATTTCCTCTTCTCCTCAGAGGTTTTGTTTACCTTCATTCCTCAGTGTCCTGAGAAATCTCTCGTGGAGTAACACAACCAGACAATCCCGAGCTGCGGCCAAAGGGGTGTTTAATGCTTCTGCTTTTGTAAAGAAAAACTTACAAAATACAAAGTTAAAAATAAGAATCAGATCCTTTAAATCCTGAATTAAAACCAGGCCAGGGGCCCTTTCTCTCTATATACAGGTAAATAAAGCATCGCTCTGGTTAATTCTGTGTACAAACCACAGCAGGAGGAAATACAAAGTTTATATATTTTTTCCATGAAGGAAACAGGATTTCAGAGTTCTGCAAGGCGTACAAAAATAACTCTGTGGTTCCACTGCAGATTTGACACAAATCTGCTTTAAAGGAACGTTCGCTGCCCCAGCCTGTGCCAGCTTTATGATCCTGGAAAAATCCCAAAATGAATTCCAAACACACCTATTTCAAAAAAAAAATCACGATTCAAAGCCTTCAGTGGAGCAGACAATTAAACTGCAATTTGTTCTCAGCCTGAGTGATTGAGGAAAAAAGAAGCCCTGCTGGAAAACACGGAGCAAGGAATCACATCCGAATTTTTTAAAACGAATTCTGAGCTAACCAAACATGAAATCAGCCTTTTCTTCTCTTCTAAAACCAATTCTGAGCTATCTAAACATGGAATCAGCATTTTCTTCTCTTTGTAGAGAAATTCTGAGCTACCTGAACATGAAATCAGCCTTTTCTTGTCTTTTTAGACAATTTTTTGTCCTTTTAGACAAATTCTGAGCTCCCTAAACATGGAATCAGCCTTTTCTTCTCTTTTAAAGCAAATTCTGAGCTATCTAAATGTGAAATCAGCCTTTCCTTGTCTTTTAAAATAAATTCTGAACTACCTGAACATGAAATCAGCCCTTCCCTGTCTTTTTAAATAAATTCTGAACTATCTAAACATGGAATCAGCCTTTTCTTGTCCTTTTAGAAAAATTTTGAGCTACCTAAAACAATCAGCCTTTTTTTGTCCTTCTTAGACAAATTCTGAGCTAACCAAACACGAAATCAGCCTTTCCTTGTCTTTTTAAATAAATTCTGAGCTACCTAAACATGAAATCAGCCTTTTCTTGCCTTTTATAGACAATTTTTTGTCCTTTTAGAAAAATTTTGAGTTGCCTAAAACATTCAATAAGCCTTTTCTTGTCCTTTTCAGACAATTTCTGAGCTACCTAAACATGAAATCAGTCTTTTCTTGTCCTTTTCAGACAATTTCTGAGCTACCCGAGGAGCAGAAGCGTTTTGAGGAGGTGTAAAATTGCAGATGATGGTGCCCTGAGCGGCTCCAGGGTGTGCAGAGCCAGGCAGGATCCAGGATCCAGCTGCACCCTGGGGATCCCAGCAGGAAATCAGAGCTGCTCCTCTTCCTCATCTCCATTTCTACAAGTCCAGGATGTGGCTGAAGTGGCCCTGGAATGAGAAAATTTCAGGTCACTGCAAAGGAGAGCATGTTTTCTCACTCTTCATTGTCAAATTTGATTTTTAAGTCCCTGAGTACCACCACAAATATTCCCCTTTTTTTTTTTTTTTTTTTTCCCTCCAGGGATGAGTGGAAATAAATTAACACAATCAGTGTCGGATGGAAACTTTGCCTTTAGTTCCAGAAATCAGATTTTGCTCTGAACATCCAGCATCTCCTCACACCTCTGCCTCATTTTGGCTCCGGAAGAAACAATTATTTCCAAGGAAAGGAAATATCCAATTACAGAAAGAAAACCCAGGAGATAGAGTGTGATTCCTGAATATTTTTTTTTATGATCCAGGAAATCAAGGACAACTCAAATTGATGTTATTGCTTCCTTCAGTTACTTTCCAAATTCTGCTTTTTTGGAGAGAGTTTGAAAAATGGGATGAGAACCTCCAGATTTTCCAATCTGCTGCTGGAGATATCAATTTGTGCCCTGCTGAAATGCTGAATCCATCTCCTCTATTTCTAATTTCCCTGCTTTATTCCTGAGCAATGCAATGGTGGAGATTATCAACTTCCCGTTTTCTGGAGCTAACACTGGGGAACAAGTATTTTTTTAAAAATTTATTTATATATTCTCATTATTAGTATTTTATTTAATATTATGCCAATCTTTTTTTTTTTTTTTTTGTCCCAAAAAAAAAGCAGATCCCCACACTTACAGATTCTCCAGCAACACATCTCGGGCAGGGCTGGGAAGTGCCTTTGCTGCCGTGGTTTTCCAAAAGCTGAGGAACAAAATTAGACAGAAAGTGGTCAAAAATTGAAAAAAAAAAATAAAAAATTTGTGGCTTTATTACAAAAATGTATTTGAAAAGTGATTTTGTAACAAAACAGGTGGACAGTGGGCACTCACCAGGGAATTCTGCTTCGCCTTTGCAGCCCAGGGAGCAGAGTCAGGGAGGAATTTCTGCCTGGGATCCAGATCCATGGCACAGTCCAGGAGCTGAGCCTCCCGTGGGATGGTGTCCAGCACTCTGCACGCTCGCTTCTGCAACACTCAAAAGCAAGATTTATGTCTCTGTGCAAGGCACAGCACCCCAAATTCCCGGGATTTTCCTGCCTGTGCCTCCCAGGGATCCCACATCCATTGGGAAGAAGAGGAATTCTGGGTGTCCCACCTCTCAGTGCCTCAGTCCCATCAATGCCCCTGGGAAAAGGCAGCCTCCACTCCGGCAGGAGTCGGGTTGGGGTGTTGCTTTTTTATCTTCTTTTCTCTTAGAGTTGGGATTTAAATATTCCAGAGACACAGTTTGTGTTTGGACTCAGATGTCCATTAATTCTTACCCATGTCACAGTCTCACAAGCTGTGAGTTCTGGCTGACAAAGTGAAAAACGGCCCCAAATCTCTTTCTTCACAAGGCCTTTTAAGCACAAACTGTCCAATTAAGAAATGACACCTAAATTTTGACTTTTAACCCAATACCCAACCACCCCTGGCCCACAATGCAGATTTTTCTATTGAATTACAAAACAGCACCCAGACCATGAAGAAGAAGGTGAAAAAGAAGGATTTACCCTATACCCTGAAACTTCCATCTTGCTTTATATATATTACTACATTCCAAACCCTTAAACTCTGAGTTTTGCACCCTGTGACATCACACACTTCTATCCAAACTCCACAGCCACAATCCCAGAGCTGTCACTCAATTTTGGGAGCCTTTTCCATGGCCTCAGGTCAAAGCAGTGTTTGCCTGGGGGTCAGTGCCTGTGAGCACAAAAAGTCTGGAATCCTCAGTGCCCAGGGCTCCAACAAAGGGAATTATCAAAGGAGAAGAGCAGGGGAGTTGAGTGGGATGAGTGATGAAATCCAGGGAACTGCAGGAGAAGCCAGTGATGGGAACATCCCTGAATATTGGCACCTTTTCCCAGTTTTCCAGTGCTGCACACTCCATTCACTTCTCCTGGAGCTCTGCCCTGAGGTTTGGATGTGCTGGGAACTCAAAGGCTGAGCTGAGTCCTCCCAGTGCTCAGTGACCCCTCACAAGATCAGGGATTCCCCAAAATCCTGCTCGGAGCACCACGCTGGGAACTGGGGGGGCTCGGCTGCAAATCCACAAGGAAAAACACCAACTGGAAACGTTCAGGAGAACATCCCTGGCCTGTGAGTGCCCGTGGACAGGGAGGGTGAAATCAAACCCCAGCAGCAAATTAACACCATCATGGCAATTACAAAACTGACACAGGTTTAGGGCCTGAATTCCAGAGATGCTCGCACACTTGGGACATTTTTTTTCCCCAAACTTTGTTGAACGGATCCCAACATCCCAACTCTTTGTCCAGCACGTGATTTCCCAGGGAAAAGATGTGCTGGCACAGAACTAACAGGCCACTGAAGCACAGAAACGGAATTTCAAGCTGGAATAAGTTCTGAAAGACCAAAAATGGATCAAATGCACCAGGAACCTCAGCGGGGAACAGCTGAGATGGGATCACCAGGATGGGAAGGGAATCCAAAAGTGAAATAATGGGAAAGAAAAAGGAATAATGGAATAAAAGTCTGGGGATGTCCTCTAAAATCCCTGAGATTGCCTCCCACCGGGAAAATACCCTCTGCCTTTGCTGCTGGAGAACTCCTCCTTTACTGCAGGGACAGGCAAAGTGCAGCAGGAAAGTGGGAATGTGTGTGGGATGAGGGGAAAAGGGGAAAATGCCTCAAGGCCACACAGCAGCAGGAGTTGGGCCGATTAGAAATCGGCTCCTTTGGAAAATCCTCCTCGTACAGGCAGGGATGGGAGGACACAGATTTGAGGTTTTCAGTGGCTTTGCAGCAGAGAAGTGCAGGAAAATTAGAAATTCGGCTGGAATTGTTCTGGGGGCATTGCTTGGTGTCAGGAATGCAGCACATGGAGGAGATAAACTCATCACCCCAGTGCCAACCTGGGGGAGATTCCTGCTCCAGGGAAAACTTCAGCCTCTGGAATTGTCTCTGAGGGAAGAAGCAATCAGTGCACCAGCCCTGCCTGTGCAGGATCCAGGGATCCAGTGATCCACAGGGATCCAGGAGCTGCTCCAAAGGCAAGCAGGGATCGCATCCAAGCCACTTTTGTTAGGGAATGATCTCCAGGCAGCTGGGGAAGGAGACAAACAACAGGCCGGGAAAAGATCTCTCTGCAGGGAAGTCACTCTCTTGTCCAGCTGGAAAGTCCTGGAAAATCCCACTGGTTTTCCCTGGTAGGACAAAGACCTCAGAGATGAAACCAAAGTGGTGCCAAGCCCAGCTCAGCAGGGCGACCAACCTGAAGGAGCTGCAGGAAAAGTTCTGCTCGTTTGTCGGGGTGGTTTTGGTTCAATTTGAAAAGATTTCCTCCAGGTTTAATGAGTTCTTGTCATGCAATTTTTGCTTTTGGACCCTGAATTGTGTTTGGGGTTCCATCAAGCCTGTCCCACAGGTTTAGCTCAGGAATACACACGGCCCAGCTCTCCTGGGTCCTGCATTCCCTGGGGAATGGTGGCCCTGGGGAGATGCTCCCTGGCTTTTATTCCCTATGGGAAAAGCAGAGGGAATGTGAGATCCATGCAAATCCACCTGGGAAAAACTCTACCTGGAGATCAATTCCAAACCAGGACACACTGGAAGCTGTGGCCTTGAAAAATCTGATATTCCTCTAAGTCCAAATGCCTTAAAATCCAACCCAAAGCAGGCTGGGATTCTGATTCCTCTCTGCCATCTTGGAGCCAGGAGAGCAGGAATAGATGGAATTAGTGAGGCTGCCTGGTAAAGGAGGGGTTCAGCCAGAAAGAAAAAAAAAAAATTAAAAAGAGAAAAAAAACTTAAAAAGAGAGAAAAAAAAAAAAGGACGAGAACAAAAAAGAGAAATGAAAAAAAAAGGCGGGAGGAAAAGAATGGAAAAGAAAATCAAAGGAAAAAAGGAGAAAAAAAAAAAGGAGAAAAAAAGGGAAAGAAAAGAAGGGGAAAATAAAGTGAAAAGAAAAAAAGGGGAAAAGAAAAAGGGAAAGAAAAAAGGGAAACAGTAATTAAAAAGGAAGAAAGGAAAAGGAAGAAAGGAAAAAGGGGAAAAACGAAAAATTCAAAACGGAAAAAAGAATAAAAAAACATGAGAAAAGGAATAAAGGGCAGAAGAAAGGAATAAAGGACATTAAGGAAAAAAAAAAAGGGGGAAAAGAAAACGGGGAAGAGAAAAAGCGGGAAAAGAAATGATGGAGAAAAACAGGGAGAAAAAAAGCAAAACCCCGAAGCCTGTCGGGCTCCGTCCCCGCTCCCGGCGCTCCCGAGCCGCCACCACCCGCCACAGCCGCGACACGGCCCGGGCGGCGACGGGACCGGCCCGGCCCGGAGCCCCGGCCCCGTTTCCATCCCGGTCCCGGTCCCGGCCCCGTTCCATCCCATTCCCGGTCCCGGTCCCCATCCCCGGTCCCGACTCACGCATTCCGGCTCCCCGGCTCCCCCCGGCCCCAGCGCTCCGCGCCGGCCCCGCATCGGCAACGCGGCCATGGCGGCACCGGCCCCGGGACCGCCCCGGAACCGCCCCGAACCGCCCCGGAACCGCCCCGGAACCGCCCCGAACCGCCCCGAACCGCCGGAACCGCCCCCGAACCGCCCCGAACCGCCTCGGAACCGCCCCGAACCGCCCCGGAACCGCCCCGGAACCGCCCCGAACCGCCCCGAACCGCCCCGAACCGCCCGGAACCGCCCCGAACCGCCCCGGAACCGCCCGGAACCGCCCCGGAACCGCCCCGGAACCGCCCCGGAAACCGCCTCGAACCGCCCCGGAAACCGCCCCGGAACCGCCCTGGAACCGCCCCGGAACCGCCCCGGAACCGCCCCGGAACCGCCCCGGAACCGCCCCGGAACCGCCCCGGAACCGCCCCGGAACCGCCTCGAACCGCCCCCGGAACCGCCCCGGAACCGCCCTGGAACCGCCCCGGAACCGCCCCGGAACCGCCCGGAACCGCCCCGGAACCGCCCCGAATCCGCCCCGGAACCGCCCCGGAACCGCCCGGAACCGCCCCGGAACCGCCCCGAACCGCCCCGGAACCGCCCCGGAACCGCCCCCGAACCGCCCCGAACCCCCGAACCGCACCCGAACCGCCCCGGGAACCGCCCCGGAACCGCCCCGAACCGCCCCGGAACCGCCCCGAACCGCCCCGGAACCGCCCCCGAACCGCCCCGAACCGCCCCGGAACCCGCCCCGGAACCGCCCCGGAACCGCCCCGAACCGCCCCGGAACCGCCCCGAACCGCCCCGGAACCGCCCCGGAACCGCCCCGGAACCGCCCCGGAACCGCCCCGAACCGCCCCGGAACCGCCCCGAACCGCCCCGGGACCGCCCCGAACCGCCCCGGAACCGCCCCGGAACCGTCCCGGGAACCGCCCGGACCGCCCCGGAACCGCCCCGGAACCGCCCCGGGAACCGCCCCGGAACGTCGGGAACCGCCCGGAACCGCCCGGGCCGGAAA